>NC_040028.1:7478036-7552658 GCF_000972845.2 Larimichthys crocea
TTCTATTTATAATAATATTTCTGCAGAACTAGAACTTATTTATATGTAAGGTTTAAAGTCTGTCACATCTAAGTTGATTTTTGCTTTTTTTTGTTTTTATTTGATCCTTATTATACTATGATGTTATGTTACTGTACAATGTGAACCTAGTATGACTGAATCTTATGTTGTGTTGTTCTTTCAATAAAGTTGGAGGGGAAAAAAATCATCGTATATTTTATTTTTTATATTTATATTGAAATCTTTAGGCTTCACAATACCTGTCAATGAAACAAATGACTTTTGCTAAAAATAAATAAATAACACACAGTTCCATCTGTTTGCTGTGAGCCCTTAAAGGACTATGTCAGTTTAATCTTAACTACTCATAACTACAAATTAAGTATTCTTAACTTTGGCTGATATTTTTCTAATGTTGTTTACGGCAAAGAAATGTTTTAACCATGTGTTTGTTTGGTACAATGGACACAGGCAGGAAGCAGAATCAGGCTGTTTATACTCCTTGAAGTCTTGGGCTATTTGGGCACTTGAAAAGTTTTATTTTTTCCTGTATTAACATATAAAAACATGTTTACCATGCTGATGTTTGGTATGTTTATTTTTTATTTTTCAGCCACACTATAACCTTATATATACTTAACATTGACCAAACACAACAAACCAAAATCCATATTTTTTTGTTTTTTATTTCAACACACAGCATGCTAATGAAGCAATTCAGATGATGAAAATGAAACACAAGTTGCAAACATGAACAAAAGGGTAACATGAAATACCATCAAAACACATACATCTATTTTCAACAAAAAGCAGGTGTAGTCAGTAGTATTTTTTTATTTCATTTTAGCTTTGCCACTCTTCAAAACAGTTATTATACACAAGAGGCAGAAGCTACCTCACAGACCTGTGAGGGGTTCCTCAATAGTGCAAATGTAACATATAAAGGTTAAAAAAATCAGTGACCTTTGAAAGTTATAGGAGATGCTGCACATCAGTTTGTTTTTACTGGCCTGCAATGACAATAAAAAAGTTAAATAAATATTCTGTTGTGCCAGGGTAAAAGTAAAGTAACACCATTTTATTGCATTGCCTGCTCATGTGCAGCTGAGTGAACATATTTTGAAAATGAAAGCACATTTTCCTCAGAATATTAGAAATTAATGTAACCACTGATAATTGATAATGATCTATTAAAATATACAATACCTGGAAATCTTAGATAGACCATTACATAAGCGAACATCTAAATGCATGTTATATATGCTGCAACCACTGAGCTTTACGCATAGACACGTTGTAGCACAGGGCTAATAATCCTGGGCTATATTTTACAGTATATTTATTTTTTTATTTTTTTATTTATTTTTTTATTTATATCTGAAATCATTCAGGCTTCACAATACCTGTTCAATGAAACACATGACTTTTGCTAAAAATAAATAAATAAATAACACAGTTCCATCTGTTTGTTGTGAGCCCTTAAAGGACTATGTCAGTTTAATCTTAACTACTCATACCTACAAATGAAGTATTCTTAACTTTGGCTGATATTTTTCTAATGTTGTTTACGGCAAAGAAATGTTTTAACCATGTGTTTGTTTGGTACAATGGACACAGGCAGGAAGCAGAATCAGGCTGTTTATACTCCTTGAAGTCTTGGGCTATTTGGGACACTTTGAAAAGTTTTATTTTTTCCTGTATTAACATATAAAAACATGTTTACCATGCTGATGTTTGGTATGTTTTATTTTATTTTATTTTTTCAGCACAATACCCTATAAAACCTGATAATATATTTACCGTTGCAACATTTCGGACCCAAAAACACACAAAAAACACAAAATCCATATTTTGTTTGTTTTTTATTTCAAACACACAGCATGCTCAATTAAGCAATTCAGATGATGAAAATGTAAACACAAGTTGCAAACATGAACAGAAAAGGGTAACATTGAAATACCATCAAACCACATACATCTATTTTCAACAAAAAGCAGGTGTAGTCGTAGTAGGTTTTTTTTTTTTTTTTTCATTTTAGCTTTGCCACTCTACAAAACAGTTTATATACACAAGAGGCAGAGAGCTACCTCACAGACCTTTGTGAGGGGTTCCTCAATAGTGCAAATGTAACATATAAAAGGTAAAAAAAAATCAGTGACCTTTGAAAGTTATAGGAGATGCTGCACATCAGTTTGTTTTACTGGCCTGCAATGACAATAAAAATAAAGTTCAAATATTCTGTTGGTGCCAGGGTAAAAGTAAAGTAACAGCATTTTATTGCATTGCCTGCTCATGTGCAGCTGAGTGAACATATTTTAAAAATGAAAGCACATTTTCCTCAGAATATTAGAAATTATAAGATCAGTGACAAAGAACAATAGAAAGAAAAAAATCCTCTTATTCCTCTAATTGCTGAACTATAGGAACAATAGTAGTCATCTGTCGTGGCTAAATGCTTAACTACTATTATGGCGTTTTAACAATAAAACAATAAAGCAATAGACCTTTGTCTTTGGCTAAACATTAACACTACAAGTAACCTGCAACACATCTCTGTGTCCAGTTTTAAATCTGCCAGTAAAATGCTGTGCACTCAAAATGTGATTTTATTTTGCCTTAAAATCACAGGTGTCAAGATGACAAAACAGATAAATTGTCAGGTTTCCGGTCGGAAAAAAAACTTAAAGCCAAAGATATTTTTATGATAATACATTACTTAAGTCTTAATAAACTGTATATTTAGGCAACACTAGAGACAGTGCAATTTTATTGCAGCACTGTAGTACTTCAATCCATGACCCTGAAAGAGAATAAGTGATTGTATAAAGTAAATGGATGGATGGTAATGGTACAACTGGGGGCTTTAATTTAAACTCATATTTATAGAGTTGAATAAAAACTTGTCACTATGCTCTCCCAAAAGATTTTGTTAGCACAGACACGTAGACGTTGGCCTCAAACATGAAAAATATGAAGTGAACTTCCACTGTTCTTTACTTTATTTTCTTTTGCATCTTAATTGCAGCAGGGGGATAAAGCACATATAGCACATGTGTTTCTCAGCCCTCTTCTATATGGCACTGATGAAGGGCACTTTATGCTCTAGAGGTTTTTCTTACATATATTTTTGGACTAAGACATGAAAAGAGCATAAGGTGCACTCTTGATGAAATGGTGTCATTAACATCTACACAACATCTACACATTTATAAACTGACTGCACTTCATTGTTGTTCACAACAGAATTAGTAAGTTAGAATTCTGCAATATGTAAACAAAATGTTGCCTATTAACCGATTACCTATTAAACATAATCATAGTATTGAATGCACTGAATGCGCTGGCATTCAAAGCCCCTATAGGTGAGGAGGAGACACAAAAATACTGTATTGGCTGCACTGTTTTTATTCAGTGTCCCATTGGGCCATAATGAGGATTTCGACCTTGCACATTGTCTCTATTTTTTCCAACTTTATTCATGGGATTGGTGCAATTTTTTTTTGCTTTACATCAATGAGCTACTGAAGACTGGGCTGAGTAATGAATGGCACTACGGGAACTCAATGCACTATGTTGGCCTCAATGGCTCTACTTTTTTTTTTTTTTTTGTCCCTGCAGAGGTAATGATGTGATTGATTTAATACACCTCTAAGTATAAATGTAGAGAATCCCTACGTGCCATGCCATACAAAAGCTGAGACCTCAACTGTGCTTTATTCCCCTGCTGCTATTAAGAATGGCAGGGAAATAAATTGAAGTACAGCATATTGGTAGTGCAGACCTTTATATTTTTTTCTCCTGTTTTAGGTCATATTATGCCCACAGGCCATAACTGATGCATTTGCAGAATCCCTGGAGAACCACCCATTCCAACAAAAAATATGTACAATCCCAGCACTGAAACCATGTGGAACCATCTATTTACAATTATATGCTATTAAATATATCTTGGTTAAGAGAAGTAGACAGATGGGGTGTCCCACAAACTATAGTCTCCCTACTCTAAGCCGAGGGCAGCAGATGGTGCTGAAGACTTGCCGCCCCAGCCGGATAATGATGCAGGCGGCTCTTAAGGTGCACACCTGAAAAACCCAGAGTGAAGCAATTGGCCTACTAATACTGTGAATGGTTAGTGTTTTTTTTTATAACAATACACAGCTGATTATTTTAGTCAGTGCTGCTGTAATTACTGACAGCTAAATTTTACATATTATTACTGCTTACTGGCAATGAACTGTACCTAAACATCCTATCAATTTAAAATGGCTAAGCGAAGGTAAGGTAAAGGAGGACAGTAAACGTGAACTCATCTTAATCACCTCAACAGCCCACACACACACTGAAACTCTGTATAAAAATGTTGATGTACTTTATTTTGTATCTTTTTAATTCAAAGAAGCAATGTCAAAGTCATTATTTTTGCACTGCATGAAAATATATTTAATTTACCAGTACATATATTTTCAACAAGGCACACATTCCTACTGCATCTGCAATTTAGATTCATTTATGCACCGGTACTTTCACTTCTATTAAGGAAACAATTTGCAAGATAACAGCAGAATTGATTTTTTTCCCCCCTTCTTGTTGGAGATAATAGCTCCAAATGTTTGTTGTATCCAAAAGGTTCTGCTGGTATTTATACCCCCCTCTGTGCCCATCAGTGTAAATATATGGATGCAGGCACTTCAACAAGAAAAAAAAAAAAGACTGACTTCCCAGATTGCAGGCATTTAAAGCTTTTCCTCTGCTTTTCTCCCTCATCGCAGGCAAATACAAAATTTGACCTTGACTAACTGGTTCAGATGAAACCCAGAACACATTGGAATAAAGAATTTGCAGACTCATTTTCACAAATAAAGCTGGTAAGTTGATGCAAGACCACAACTCAACATAGTCAGGCTCAGTGAGGGGGAAGAAAACTGCGCTGTTGTATTTGTGCAGATGGGAGGACTGTGTCTTCTTTGGCAGAGGATGATAAGAAAGTGGGCAGCAAAAACACACACTGCGACAAAACTAACCCTTTAGTTTCTAATTTGGTGCACAGTCTCCACTCCTGAGCGGTCACGGTCAGTACGGACTGCAAGACCCCTGTATGGTTTGGATGTGGTGCCACTTGTGCCTGCACAGCTTTTATAACTAGACTTTAAAAAGCTACCCCGCCTAACACATGCCACTGCATTCTCTGTTTATATGAGCAGTCTGTGCAGACACTGATTCAATTCCAGAGCAGGTTGACACTTGTGCTTTTTCACAAGGATGAGTGATTCATTTCAATAATCCCTGAGGAGTCTGGAACTGTCAATGAGTGCATTAATTATCAACTCCACCAGATGGAGCCAGAAATACCATCAGAGCCTTAACATGCCACTTCATTTCTTCAATCGGAAAAACATGATCTCAAAAGCCCCTTTTAGACACGGGATCTCTAACATTACTGGCTTTTACACTTAAAACTGAATAATTTGCAGCATTTCATGGTTCGTTAAACTGATTTTATTGAGCTGTACATAATAAATGGTATGTTATTATACTGCAGTGTTGTCCTCAGAGGGTGGTACAAAATGCGTATTTAATAGCTCTGATAATGGCATGTCACAGCATGCGACTGTAGCCAGCAGAGGAGTGAGTGTCTGTAAGTGGCTAAAGCCTCATTTGGTGTTAAGAACCATAAAATTATGGCTTTAGTGTGCAGGAACAATACAAGTTCATCGAATTTCATCATTAAGCAATTCCTCCCTCATTTGACACATTTGTAAGTGGTTTGAATTACTGTTCAGGGGCAGTGTTTAGCTCAGTTGGTAGAGCAGCCGCCCCATGTGTGAAGGCTCAGTCTTTGCTGCGGAAGCCAGGGTTCGAATCCGACCTGTGGCTCTTTCCCGCATGTCATTCCCCATCTCTCTCTCCCCACATTTCCTGTCACTCCTCAGCTGTCTCTACCAAAAAAAAGGCTTGAAAAGCCCCCCCAAAAAAATCTTTAAATAACTGTTCAGGGTCATATTTCTCTATTTAAAATGTTTTCAAATGTCTCCCTTTTTAAAGACTATTTTTCAGGCTGGAATACATAAAAAAAACTGCAACACAAGTTTCAACTATGAAAAAAAACTCTATTCTGGCATCAGGAAAATCTAAACAATATGAAGTTTCATAAACCTATAGTGGCAAATATATCATCTATGTCATCACCGCTGTCATGGCAGGTGGTCTTAGATCTTCCCCTGTATGAAGTCCTGTTTCTTTGGGCAGCGCCTGACACTGATGACTTGGTCCTCTTCCTTTGTCTCTTTGGCTGTTTCTTTTGAACACCAGCTCTTGCCACTGAAAACTTATACTGGCTCCTGAGCGAGTGAAAACGAGTCCTCAGGTGAGCATTTCTTTTCATCGCAGTGGACGGCTGACAGGTCCTTGGCATTGACCCTCGAGGAGATGAAGCCCAGCAAGCTTCCTGTCTGAACACCTGCAATTGTCTCTTCATACTGGGGATGAGGACAAATGATAGAAATATGCAGAGTTAGAATTCATGGCGGAGCGGTGTTGTGGCCACTAAGTGCATATTCTGTGGTGTTGCTCTTACTTGTAACCTTCTTCTTCTAGGCGTTTCATCTTCTGACACTTCAAACGCAGGAAGTTTAAGAGGCTTCTTTCTTTTCCCATCTTGTGGGCTTGGCACCACTGGATCATTTCATCGAGATAGGTCGCCATGTCTGTGAAAGTAGAAGCCGATCTCACTTGTTCCTTGAACCTTTGTTTCCCGTCAGTCTTTTTCCGTGTGGAGGATGTGCTCTACAGTGCAAAAAGTATGCAAATATTGGATAAAATTATTATGTAACAACACTCAGCAATTAAATATCATGTAATTAATACGAGAATGAATAAACATTTCGTCTAGTTTGCTCACATACCTGTGTGAAGTCCCTGAGAGGCTTCAGAAAAGGCTTCAGGTGAGCATCAAGATCTGCACCTAAAAGAAAGAAAAACTATTTATATTGTAATGTGTTTCACTCTGCATGGTAATTGAAATAGTGAGAAAATACATCACTGGAAATATGGAAAACAGTTTCTGCAATTCACAGAGGGCTGAGAAAGCCAACCGTCATGCAGGCTAACATACGATGCCCACGAATGAAACAAAGTGGACTGTCCTGAGTGCAATACATGCATACATGTTTCAAGGTTTAAAAAAGGAAACACTTTACAATTGCAGTTACATTCCAACCTGTAAGATTAAAAAAATAAAGAAATGTAATTTGTTATTTTATCGGTCATGCCAAACAGTGTCAGGCACAGGTTATGTAAAACAGGCCTGGATAGATATATACAAGAGATGGAGAATAAAAAATGAAGAAAGATCCACACCTCTTTCAATAGCAACACCCAGGTCTTCTTTAAAGTTCCTTTTTTGTCTGCTGTTCTGGACTTTAACAGTAGGTCTCTTCTTCTTCTGTTTCTTAATGTCTGTTAACTGTTTCCTTGGTAAAATTGCATCAGAGAGACCCAGGAACTGAGTCAAATCTGCTGGCAGAGAGAAGTCTGTGAGGTAGGGCATGGGCTGAGCTTTGGCTACTTCACTGAGGAGCATCAGGATCTGCTGATACAGAGTGCACAGGCTGACTAGGATACCACGGAAAATGACCCTAAGTGAACACAAAGGCAGGTAGATTTAGACAGTGGAACCTATACAAACACAGATCAAACTACTTCAAACATGAGTTGTGTCAATGAGGAGGAATACTCACCAGAGACGACTGAGCATGCTGGTTATCACCATATTCAAGACTAAAAACTCCTCCAATTTCATATGCTGCTTTGAGAGTCTGAGGCAAATATATCTTAAGGGCAAAACCATGGGGTGACATCAGGCAGACAGAATGCAGAGAATATTAAGCTTTAAATCAGACCTGAGATCCACCGAAATGTCAGATTTCTGTCACACTTTCTACTCTCTGAACAGTGTCAGATCTGAAAAGGATACAGGAAAGCTCTGCTGCAGCGATTTAACGTGCAGCTCATCAGCTGTGCAGCTCCCAGCACTTTGAGACAGAGCCACTCAAGAAAGGGTTGACTGGGGACATCACACTCTTGAGCCTTGATGCCCAGTACTCTAAAAAACACAAACACAGGACACACACACACATCATTACAGTGAATAAATGGAAAATAACAGCCTCCTACATTCAACGAAGTGCATCACTGCTGTAATGTGCACATTTAAAGAATCTAAAGCTGCAAACTAGCACGGTTTAACTGAGTAGTCAATAGTGATGACCATCTAATGGGTTTGGCTCAATAAACTCCAGTACTCCAGTTTGAAGCATCATCAGGATTGTTTTACCTCATTGCATTTCATTAATGCCAGATTTGACATGCAATGCGCGTCATAGCTGACGATGCCTGTGTGTGACTGCGGCCTGTATGTTGGCAAGAGCTGACAAAAACAACACATCACACTGAACGAATGAACCTTTCTACCTACCTTTGTGTCTTACTGGGACAGAGCTCTGCCAGCTCCTGAAGAGCAACATTGAGCTTCATGTTCTTCAGCCTGTTTATGCATTGTTCAACCTGGGAGAGACAAGACAAAATATATGACAGTTTTAGACAGAGTGAATCCTAAATCACACGTTTTTCATCACCAATCACACATCCTCTAGCGGCCAGGCATGGATACTTTATCCATGGTACTGGTCTACTGAAAGACAGGCAGCTTCAGCTACAGTATGCAAAGACCTGAATTTGCAAAGTAAAAGCTGTCATATAAATGCAGTGAAGTAAAAAAGTACTTGTCTCTGAAGTGCAGTGTTCACTTTTTGCTCCTCACCTGCTTTAAGGCTTTGAACGTCTTGCTGCCTCTGGTGCTGTTGTTGAGGTTGTACATCAGCTCATACAGGACTCGTACCTCCGTTTGCAGAATCTCGCTCCGCATCAGCTGCAGCACCTTCTCGTTTTCAGTCCACAGGTTTTTCACCATTTCATCTGCAGAACAGCAACAAAAACTCAAAGATCACAACGCGGTGAAAAAGCACAACAGCACCTCTGAGGGCAGATCAGTAACTCCCCCACGTGGGCTGCAAAAACACAGAGTTTCAACCCAGATGTCACGTGACAGTGTTGACATTCATTTAGCTTATCAGCATCCGAACAACTTGTACCTGTAGCTGAGCCGAAGTGTACTCGGACACTAGAAACGGCGCTTGGAAAGGGGATGTTTACTCGGTTCCACACTTCTCCTGCCATGCTTTCCTGCACAAACACACCCGGAAGAGTAAGGCAGCCAATGGTATTAGAGTAAACACAAACGTCACGAGTTCACGTTAAAGGCACAGCGACACACCTCCAGTCCATTATGTACGTAATATGGCAGAAATGGAATATAAATGGCCATAACTATGTTTTAATAACGTTTATCAACTTGAAAATAAGAATTGCAATGATTTTTATTACCTTAGAATTAGCCTTTTATGTACAGATGTGCATCAGATGCCACTAAATATTACACACTGGCCCTAGCCTCCTTTTCTTTATAAATATACAAAATATATATGATTATTATTCAGGTTTATTCATGATATGCGGGTTAACACAGGGTCAACAAAACAATGAAATGTGTTGGACAAGAGGAACCAGTCAGCTCAGCATAAAAAATGTGTAACAGATAGAGAAGATAAAGAAGTAAAATACAATACTATTTAAAATAATAATAATAATATCATTATTCCACCAACTTTTAATGGATTATAGGGACGAGTTTGCATAAAATGCTGCAGAAGAGCGCAAAATTAGCGTAGAAGTCTTTATTTATACATGGTATATATTATTCTGGAACTATTATAATGTACAACCAGTGTCCCCATCTGGTTAGATGAAGATTGAAGATTGTTTGCAGTGTTAGTAAAAAATGTATTCTGATTATTATAATACATATTTTGAAATAATAATTAGAAAAAAAAGGTTTTATAGGCTAAATAATATTATAAATAGAAGGTTCACTGTGCCCTGATGATTCATTTGTCACATACTCATTTCTCAATATGAACAGTGAATTTAGCTCCTGATAATTTATTCATGCAGCAATTAGTCACACGCATTCTGCAACACTTCAAGTATTTATATAAGCACATTTCAATATCTGCAGGAGTCCCCTTAACCAACAGCATAGCATCGCTGTTATAGTCCGAGTCAATAGTACAGTACATATAATACAATTTATGTCAGATTTAGTGCACAGGTGAAACATTTCTGGCTGAGGTGACAAACAAAATAGACAGAATAACCTGTCCATTTATTTATCAAGAATTAAAAAAAGACAAAACCACTTAAAAAAACAAAAATCTTTTATTTCACTAGTATAACAAAATAAAGACAATACAATCTAGCAACATAAATTAATCTATGCTTCCTGTTTACTTATCCAGGTAAAGACTTGTAAGTTCACTTCATCCAACACAGAATCCTCCGACCTTCCCTTTACTGTCAGTCCATGGCTGCCTCCTTTGAGCCAGAAAACCTCAACTTGAGCTTTCATTTCTTTTACTATTCCATCAAAAAGAACCTGAGCAAAGACAGAAAGGTTAGGTCATCAGAACCAAAAATAAATCACGCATTGTCAATATTACACAAAATAGTGGAGGACTGGATTTTATAGTCACAACAATGCAGGCTTTCTTCAAGTGTCATCGAGGGGAATTCAAATGCACATTTCAGGAATATAGTGGCAGACTGTCCTTACCCTGTCACACATGTTGTCCTCAGTCCCTGACACAAATAGCACAGGCATGTGTTCAGGTAGCCCCTTCAGATCTTCACTCCGTTGCTGATGGGCGTGTGTCTGTGCTGGGGGATGCAAGGGGAAAGACAGGCAGATGACACCCTGAACTGCATCCTCTGATTCATCACTCAGCTGCCTGGCCAAAGCTGCAGCAGCACGACTTCCCATTGACCTGCCTGTGAACAGTGGATTGTGGATTTTGAGGCATGGTATCATACTCAGAGAGCACTGTGTTTTATGCTGTACAATACTGACCATTTTGGCAAGACATGAAGGTAATGATGCAGTTATGTTATTGTTACACACTGTCTTGCACACAGAGAAACCTGTATTCACAAACTCAACACATGATCTGAGTGGCATACATTTGTATTTTGCACATATAGATTTCATATGATATACAGTAGGTTCGCTTTTGCTGCTTACCTCCGATGAATAAGCGCTTTATGGTAAACTTCTGCAGCGATTTCAAGTAGTCCTGGGCCGAAAATACAGAGTTAAAGTAGCACAGAAATACATTTGTAAGGACAAAGACTTTCTATTTCTTGAATCAGTGAGAAAATACTTACCAGCACAGCACGATAAGCCTTCACTCTATAACCCAGGTTTAACCCTTTGCATGTGAAACGGAGACAGAGGAAGCCATGTGCAGCTAAGGCATGTGCCAAAGAAACCAGATGTCTGAAGTTCATGTCTCCACCAGCCCCATGTGTCAGAATGACGGCTGTGTGAACATCTTTTACTGAGGTCGGGTAACACAAGGCAGCATCCACATATTTTGTCCCAAATGGCACCTTCACAGTGTCCTGCAAGTCAGTGAGCAGTCAGTGAGCACTATCTCTAGACTCTTTAGATATGACAGCTCTCACAGTTATGTGACTGAATTAGATTTTGAATTTTGAACCAATAGGTCACATGACCTGGGAGCTATTGAGCTTTAAAGCTCCTATTTACATTATTAAAAAAGTATTTAAAAAAATCATCAAAAATATGACATGCTATAAAAAAAAGCGAGGTGTGTCTCTTTAAAGCTCAATAGCCTCCAGGTCATGTAACCTATTGACTCAAAATCAGTGTAGAACAGTAGATTTACACCTGATGTATGAGACACACCTCTTTTTATAGCATTTAAATAACACTTAACACACATATTTTTCTTTTCAATTTTTTATATATTTCATAATGTAAATATGAGCATTGAAGCAGTGCAGGATCATACTTGTTTTATGAGACACACTTTTTTTTTAAATCAAATTTTAACCATTCTCCATATTTTATAAATATCTCAAAGTATTTGCCATAAAGTCGGCAATAAGGGCGCACTTGAAAATATTGGAGAGATGGCTGGCTTGACCACAGTCCATACCACATGGTAAAAATACTCTGTCACTGTGAGCTCGCTCTATTTGTAGCATTTCATGCACACACACCTCTCTGTTTTGAGCTGCCTCTACAGTTCATTTTAACTCTACCTTTGGTTCCTATCAAAAGCTGTCGACGCTCAGATGTTTGTATTTACCTCCTCAAACTTCTCCATGACTGAACGGTGTGCTCCGTCTGTGAACCTGAGTGCAGGTGACTGCCCTCTCCTGTTTAGGAGTGCTCACTGCAGAGTTTCCAAACGACATGAACAGTGGCTTCAATGGGAACAGCAGTGAACAGTCTTCAGATCATTTACTTCAATAAAAAGTACTAGTATCATGCTGTAAAACTACTTCACAAGTAAAAGTCCTGCTGGTTACTTGAGTAAAATCAGGAAAATGCAAATTAGTGGCCACTGTGACCTGATACATATTGTATCATCAGTCAGTATCAACATTTTGAATCATGCCTAATTATAAAAGTAATGTTAAACCATTGTAGCTGGTTGAGGTGGATGGTGGTTAATCGGATTACTTTCTTCTTATGATTGATTGATTTGTTAATTACATCGCAATTACAAAGAACCTAAAGTGTCACCTTCAAAATGAATGTTTAGCCCAACCAACAGTTCAAACCTCAAAAGTATTATAATTATATAAGTATAAAAATAACATTCATGATTATCACAACAATTCCCATTTGGTTTTCTCTACTTGTATATACTCTTGCATATACTGTACACAGTTTAATTAGTAACCAAATGTCATATTTTATAAGCTTGTATTTGTAAAAGGAGTACATCAGCTCTTCATACAAATGTAGATCTTGCATGTTAGCATATGTGCATATAGTTGTTAGTATAAGTTAAAAAACAAAAAACACTTAACATACAAATAGAACATTTTTATTTAAAAAAATGAGATAATGTGATAATACATTCATACAATTAATCCACGCTGTAAAAAATGATTTGGCAGTATATGAAGGATTGTTCTGTGGCTGGATGACAGGTCAATCAGAGTTCATCTTTTGGCTGAAAAACAAACAAAAAGACTTGTGTTAGGATCAGGAGACGTGGTGTCAGTAAAAAGGTCAATATTAGCATATAAGATGTAATATAAAAATATATATATCATTTGTAAAATCCAATAAAAGCAGCATATACATGTACAGCAGTTGAACTTTTGAATACAGTTTGCTTTAATCATATTTAAAGCTCCCATATCCACTGACCACCTATAAAAGTGCTGTCAATGCCTGGTGAGACGTCTGCTTGGGGCTGTGTGAATGTAAACAATCCTCAGACAGATGAGTCACAAATCTCTATCATCTCTCTACTGGGTAGTTTTGTTGCAACTGGGCTGGACAATTTACAGTTATCACTGAGCACTGTAGGTGTGCAGGGTTTTTAATATATTAGTGCCATTTTATGTTCAACATGCATTCATTTATTTAGGTGCAGTGGTACTGTATATACACCAGAGGGAGCCACACTCAGCAGAATGTCTTGTCTTGAGTATCAGTATTTATTTTTATAAATAAATACTTTTTTTTTGCCACATTTAGAAGCTTTTCTGGTCTGTTCTGCAAAAGGTTTGTCTTTCTGGAAGACACCTGTGATTTTCCTGCTATTACTAATAGCTAGTAAGTCAAAATGTAATACTTACATACAAGTAATACAAACATTTCACAGAGCTGACCTTATCGTGTCAAGTGTATCTCTGCTATTAACGCAAGCTTGTGATTTAGGAAAGTGCATACGTACAAAATCACTCTGATGTGAATGGAGCTTAACGGTGACCCTTACCCTCATCCTGTGGCAGTAACATGGAAACAGGTCATCACTGGGCTGCTCTACATGCTCCATGCCCTCACGAATCTTGGGCTCTGTGACCTGAAGTTTTGCATACTCCTACAAGAAGAACACTGAAGTTATAGATTGTGACAGATTGTGACAGACAGATAAGTATAGGTTCATGATAACAAATATGTGATGAGAACACATTTCTGCACAATGTGAAACCATTCTAGCCGTGAGTCACAAATAACGGCACAGAAATGCTACAATGTGACTGTATGATGACAGAGCGGGGTAATATTATCTCGTAGTAGATATCCTCTGCAACTGTAGAAATCTTACCTGGAAAAGTCTGTAGTAGTAACAAAATATTCTGTCTCCCATTAGATTATTGCGAGCAAACTGCTGACCCGCCAGTGCAATTTTCTTTACCTGAAAGAAACATAGCAGAAAAATTTATTCCATTTTGACGTTATTTAAAGAATCAATTGAAACAAATCACACCACAACACAGCATCTATTGCCAAATGTAATGATTAACTATTATCATGATCACCTCTTCATCATGATCACGAGCCCACTGGATCTTTTCCAGTAGGTCTCCGAGGTCCGCCCTGATTGGGATGTAGTGCTCCCATGGCCGAAGCTCATTGTAGAAATGCTCATAGTAGCTAGAATCCTGCTTTAACACCACGCTGTCTCCCGCCAACAGGTAAGGCAGTCGATACGCTGCCACAGTGCCGTCGATGTTTATTTGGTACTTGTACTGGTGATGGACATGGAATAGAAATAAGAATGAAGTGATTTTGAACAAATGCTTACTAATGCAAGAATCAAATGAGAACAGATAAGGTCGATGTTATTGAAGAGTGAAGTGTTGGCATCCCATTGGAGATGTATTATTGGCAACCTAGATAGTGTACAAAAGGTCCAGTATTCACTGGTCCCTGAGCACTGGTTTGGTCCATCATCTCCTGAGAAAGAAAAATTTGCTCCCTACTCTTTTGTGCTAAACAATTTGGCTTGTTCACTGAAATCTTCAAATAGCTTTTCTTACCTTGAAAAAGTCAAAGAAAGAAACATGTTTGACCAGCGGCCCGTAGAGGCTCTCATCATGCTTGAAGAAGAAGAAGTTGGTAAAGGCAGCGTCTATCATGTTAGGATGAGCCCTCGAAAGCTTGACCAGCTCCAGACGTTCCTGACGACTGTCCCGGCCCCTCCAGAAGGCTGTGGCATTCTTCTCTGGCCACGGTGGTCCTGTGTTGGCCTGCACGGACATCATGTCCAGACTTACTCTGTTCATTGGATGAACAATATGTTCAAATTATTCATCTCAGCATCTGTCAGAGTTATGGACTAGTATGTATAGATGAAATGCAGAATCATAGCAGTAGAACCTCAAAGTCATTAATATCTACTTATTGTCACTTCATTATTTTATCCACATACTACCACGTACAAGGACTTCATACTGTCAGTTTCGCCTCAGTGCCTATAAATTATTTGTAGCCTGGTGCACATACTTTACAATAAAAGAAACTGCTTTTGTCATACAGTTTTGAGATCTCATGCAGCTTCAGATGACACTTGATAGACCCGGTGAGTCAGTATTGCTTATTACGAGGTGAGAATTTCTGCAGGGCAAAAAGTAAACGTACATATGATTACGAGAGCTGTTGCTTGCTCGATCAAGATGTAGAGTAAAATATTTGCTGGCAAAACTTTATTTTGTTGTCACACACCAATTGGTGTCTTGCACTGCATTAAAATGCATGAAGCAACACTGAGGAAATAATGAGCATCCTGACACAGGTTTATTTTCGTCCCAATATTCAGTGTGCAGAGTGACAGTGTCATGATGCAGTCTGTATACGCAAGCTTACTTTAGCAACTGTCACCTCCTTGGGGATTAGGAGCATAGAGTAAAAAAATTTAATACAATCCTGCTCCGACCACAGCTCCTGTCCTCCAACAGGAAGTGTTTCAGCAACCAGGCAGTGAGTAGTTGATACTCAAAAGATTTTTTTTCAGTAAAGAAATCCTTGAATGGTGCTATGGTTTGACAGGTGCCTTGATAAACCAACTATACAGTGGTGGCACACTGCAGACTCTTGTACTGACTTGATAATATTGCTCACTCCTTTTCAAACTCAGTAACATTCATAAATCTTTGTGCATGAGCCAATATTGACTAACATGTTTGTGTTGCAGCTGCACAGCTTTACCTTCCCATAGTCTCAAGGACAGACTCAGTCAGGTCATAGGTAGGCATGACAATATCTCTGGTATTGTTAGAGCCACACCAGGAAAAGATAGGATGAATGTTCTCGGTGGGTTTCCTCTTCTCCAACGGCCAGTCACCCAGGTTAACGAAAAACTCTATATCAGGGAGCCACACCTGGACAACACCGTAGAGAGAATATGTTCATGAAATAACATATTATTAGGAAAATATTATCACATAACAGAATAAACATTTCACTTCACTACAAGAGTCTGAAACCTTATCATTACCAATGAAAGGATAGATACAATATGGAAGTGAAACAATCAGTCTTAAGCGAAAATAAAATGTACTAACAGTGCATTAAGAATAAAACTGTTAAAGCGTGAGTATTAGACAGATAGTAGAAAAACTATTTACCTTTCTGGAAAGTGACAGGAGGATGGAATCCATAAAAATTCTGAAACCCACATGCTCTCCAAATGTTTGAACGTAGACCTAAAGAGAAAGAAAGCTAAATAAAGCTCTATCAACATAAAAACCTCACAGCAATGTTCAGCAACTCAAGAATGAACTTGCATGCTTAACTACAAACTCGACTTGCTCATGAAGACCATGTGATAAAGTTGAAACAAACTAATAGGCGGATTGTAAGACTAGTCTTTTCAGGGTTAAGAAGGAAGTTCAAGTGTTACAGTAGATATTTCACAGTTACTGAAAAAAAAGACAGTGGCAGACATTTGTTGAAAAATTTGTGAGGTTTTGGGATTTTGCACAGAACTAACTCTGTAACTAGACCTCCAAGCATGTATAGTATAAATTGCAAAGGGACTGTAAATCATTGACAACTAATAAATCACTTGACGTTCCCAGGCAATGCTAGCACTGTGACAAGACGTATTGCTATAACAGAAACCTGTATTTTGATGTCCACAGTTGTATTTTGAGAAGATTGTACCCTTGGACACCTGGCTGATCGGCTGTTCATACAGGTGTGTCACATAGCTCCAGGCTCTCCCAGCTGACTTTACTTTATTACACAGCCCTAATTTCTATTCAGCCTAAAGAAATACTACCCTTTATTACTATACTGCCCTTTGGTGATGATGGCTGCTTCGCATTTATTGCATATGTTATTGCTTTTTTTTTCCAGTTTTGGTGTCTCTGGTGTCACAGGTGGGAGGTACCTTATTGTCTTTAACGGTGTAATGACAGAGGCTTTGTCTTTGTCCAAAGCGTTGGGGGATCTCCTGTGCGTTACGATCTGGGTCGACACTAGCATAGAGAGCCAGGTCCCTGTCTATCTGGGGGAAGGACTGAGGACAATGCATGTTTGCCTCCCATACAGAACCACTAGACTCAGGACAGTCACAGCCCTCATGGTAGACCGGTCCTGTAGAGGACAGAAAACACTGAAACGTCATTATCCATCTCCCCTTTTACCTGCCTAAAACATGTGCCAAATGTCTCAGTTAATGGAGCCAGAAAAATACAAAGATATTTAGTCGGCAACTTGGTTTTCGTTCTACCTTTGAGAATGAATGGCGACTTGGCGACATGTTTGTTCTTGAGCAGAACGTGGATGTGAATGTCCCTGTAGGTGGCGTACATTCTGTAGCGAACCAGGAAGGAGCCGTCCTGACGATCCAGGACCTGGATCCAAATCCTGGTGAAATCTTCTACTGTAGACACAATCTTCACCTCAAAAGTCTTCTCACCAGGCGATGTTGTTAAACTGTGACGGAGAGAATATGTGGAGAATTTATTCCTTTAAAAAAACAGAAGCTTTTCAAATGTATAACTATAAATTTAAAACTCGCCA
Source organism: Larimichthys crocea (assembly GCF_000972845.2). NCBI lineage: Eukaryota > Metazoa > Chordata > Actinopteri > Sciaenidae > Larimichthys > Larimichthys crocea. The sequence goes on from NC_040028.1 coordinate 7,496,008, forward strand.
GAAGACATTTATTCTGATACTAAATTGACAGTATTTTCAGTGTTACTTCATTCATCATTATTTAAAAGAGAATTTAATTCTCTTAATTCTGGGGTTTTCAAAGTCTGAAACTGTGGACCTCCTGTTTGATAGCACCAAATACATTTTTTAAAATAGTGTCTGACTCTGTAAAAGTGGGAAAAAAACTCCCTATTGTATCTGAACCATCTCTTTAATCAAATCACACTTGTAGGCTATGTGATCTCACTTTCATAATTAAAGTAATATTTTAATATTAATATTTTTCTATTCATTGAGCCTCCCTTGAAAATGTTTAATCCCCCAGGAGACGCACACTGCCCGTATGACTTTTGATAAAGATAATAAAAAAGAACATCAGAAATTTGAAATGAATTATACTTTGGCGGCCAAGAACAATAATATGGACTTAAGCTCCCTAAACCTAAGCACTTTAACCCTGCGCTCATAGTTTGATTTCTGACTGAATGTGCCAAAACAATTGAAATGACATTACTTTCCTCATACTTTGTGACTACACTGTAGTTAAATGTAACAAGTTGTACATTAAAACAGTGTTTTGTTGCTGATAATATTTCATGTCTTCTTGGCGTTGGCATGCTGTTATTGTCTCTCTTGTGTTCAGGCAAACAACCGTAATGTATTTTCTTGTTGTAGGGATGAATGGACGTGAGAAACTGATATCTACCTTGAGACCAAAAGCATGTGTGAAAATGAAACTACACAAACATTGGGATGCTTTCATTGGACCCATGGGAGCTTTTTGATGAAAGAGGTTATTGGTGTTTGTCTAACTTTTTTTCTCCCTGGGGCGCAAACTTTCATGTCTGCTCTCAGACTGACTAGTCTAGAATTTCAGAGTGTCTGAAAAGATTTACTATGTCGTCCTTTCTTTATAGTCGTGCAGTCCTCAGGTGCTGGCAGAGATACAACAACATTGTATGCGTCATCAAAATCGGAAAGGGGTAATGCTTGTCATCTTGCAATTAGGGCATTTCAATCCAAATATGCATACACATTACATCAGAAAAATGTGGGTTGTGTTAGATTTGAGTACACTCAACTTGATGAGAAAAGCAGACATGTGGCATTTGAAGTTGACCCACTGTATTTATATTCTTTGAAACACTGAAGAAAAGTGTAGTCAACAACAACAACAAACACTAACGGGGCGTGTACTTACCATTATTACTTGCTGTAATCTGGATCAAATTCATAAAAACACCATTGTGTGCCTCTAATAAAAAACACTTTTTTTATATTTAGGGTGGCAGTAGCTCAGTCCATAGGGACTTGGGCTTGGGAACCGGAGGGTGGCCGGTTCAAGTCCCGCATGGACCAACAAACATGGAAGGTGATCTGGTAGCTGGAGGCGCTTCCCTTGAGCAAGGCACCGACCCCCAGCAACTGCTCGCTGGACTCCTCAGGGGAGCTGAGCCCATCACTCCACCATCTCAAAAAAACTGCATGTCTATGAGCTCTTATACTGCATGTGTGTGTGTGTCTGGGTTAAAATGCATGTAGTTTCAAAAGAATTAATAAAGTATATAATCTTCTTCTTGTTATTATTTAAATAAATGAAACGAGGTACATAAATTCTATTCATTTAAAATAAAATACACAGTGTTTATTTTTTGCTCAAACTGACCTATAACCACCGTGGAGACTCCAAAGTAGGACGTGGAGCACTTGAAAGCAGCATTGCTTGGCAATAAAAATTTCACAGGTTGCTGCGAATGGAAAAAACTAGCAGGCCTGTGCTACTGTACTTACTTTCTCCCCGAGCTGTCCACCGCCTGTATGTAGAAAAATCTTGCAGGGAGGACAATGTCTGTCTCCAGTCCAGGTCCCCATACTAAAGTTTTTGCAGCACTGGGTATCGGACCTGCCTCAGCTGCTGGAAGTTCATGTCTGAAGAAGAGATAGAGGAGCAATGGCAACAACCACGAAAAAAGCCGAAGAGACATCGTCCACTGTCGCTTTTTAACGCCAGCCTACAGAGGTCCACTGGCCAAACTTGCCATTGTTGGTTTAAAAATGACAAAACGCGAACATTAGTGTGTGGCGTTGGGTGAAAACGTTACCTAGCTCCGTTTCCATTTATAAAAAATAAAAATAAAATAAACTCAGCTCAGCGGTGGCATTTCTGACGGCTTTTATCTGCCTAACACACGCGTGTAATCGTGTTTAATTGTCTCTTCGGTGACGCTAAGGTTACAAAAATCCCCGCACAGTTCACTGAACTATCTGCTGAATGAACAGGGGCGGAATAAGCAACCCGCGATGTAAGCAGAGCTATCTGATTGGTCGCCACTCCACCGAGTCTGCGTGTGATTGGTTGACTCAGCAATCGACTTCTGATCTAATCTGAATCTGATTGCACAGGAGCCCGGAAGTTGATGTACTGGGTGTACACTGTGATGAGCGTGGATGTATTATTATGGGCATGCTGCTTTTTTTTATAGGGTTATATATTTATTTATTTTTTGATAAAATATTGGAAGTGCATGGAGTGATTGGCTATCTTTTTAATTTGGCTTTTACTTAAAACCATTTAAAATATTTTTCTGTTTATATATTTCATCAGAATCAGAAATACTTTATTTATCCCCGCAGGGAAATTGTTTTTGTTACAGCAGCTCCCAAACGGTAAGTGAGATAGTAAGTGATAGCAAGAAAACAAAAACTTTAACCCTATGCAATATCCTATTTTAACACTATATACACATGTATAACAGTTAAATAAAACCAGTAGCAGTAAAATAAAAACCAAGTCACAGTGAACTATGCCATATGTAAATCTAAAACCTTATAATGAATTTAGTCTTTGAGAGACTGTACAGAGAATACATTTTCTCTTTTATTTATTTATTTGCTGTATATATATATACATATATATATATATATATATCTTAACCTTTATCTTGTTTTTACTAGCTATTTACACATTTTTACAGATTTGTTCTAGTATTGCAGTATTATACATTTTTAATGGGTTTCCTCTGTTCTTTTCTTTATATTTGATTTATTGTTATTATTTATCTAATTCATTTTTAACCTGCCTCCAGCGTTTCCTCACTGCTAGACGATGAGATGGCGCTTCCTCAGTTTCTGTTGTGCTTTGTTTATAATGGGATGGGGTGGGATCGAGGGGTGGGGGTGGATGGTAGGTGGTGGAGAATTGGGGTGGAGGAAACAAGCAACATGCAGTTTTCCTTTTAACTCATTCATTCCGAATAGTTTCTAAACTGTCCATGCTGTGTGTCAGTCCATGATGGACGGAGCCTTGGCCGGGCATCTCCCTCTCTCCCCCTCCCGCCCAGCCTTCGACATGTGTACCACACATGTCTTTTCTTTTCGTTGCAAATTGTGCCAAAATCAGTAGGAGAGTAAGCAGTTGTGTTTCATGTAATTTCGTGAACAGCTCGAAAAAGAAGGTTATGAGCTAATGACTGGAGAGTTCATTCAGAAGTATGTGCATGCGCTTCTACATCCGGGGATCGGTGCATGATCGAGGCCATGCAGCACCAGAAATTGCATTAATGTTAAGAAGTAGTTTATTTATTATTGGTTAGCTTCAGTATAACAACGTTTTAAAAAAGAATAAATTCAGAGACTTATTATACTTTGGTCTTTAAAATATGTGGCTTTCATGGCTCTCTAAGCCAAAAAGGTTCCCGACCCCTGTTTTAATTAGCGTTCTTATTGGAAGACGAGCATTACTTACAGTATAATGTCTATGTAATATCAATGTCAATGTCAAGTACTCTGTAAAGTACAAACATCAGGCTTCAATCACTTGTTGTGAGTTTTGTGTTTGAGTCAGCTCATTTTACATCAAAAACAAACTTGACTTATTTGGGCATATTAAGTTCAGGTCAACTTTATTGGAGTTGACTACACTAAGATACATTCAGTGTAGTGTATTACAAATAATGTAATGGCCACTTGTTTGGCAGAATATATGAAGTTAGTGACTCATAGTTTAAGAGCTGTACCAGCCAGACTGAATTTGACTGTACTGCCGCCCGATTGGCAAAGCACCCGAGCTGCCCCGTGGGCAAAGGCCTGACCACCAGACACTCGCCAGAAAGCTTCCCTCCAGGGTCTGTCTCCAGAAGAGAGCCTCGGTTTCTCTAATCTGGGTGAGGTCCCGCAGCTCATTGTGTTCTTCATTGCGGTCTTTGTAAATCGCATTTGGTCAGATCCCTCCCGTGGGAACTATTTGCCTTGGGAGACCCTACCAAGGACTATTGCCCCAGACAACGCAGTTCCCACCATCACCAAGATACGCAAACCCCACCACCACATTAAGGTAGCGATTCTCAAGAGAGAAAGTGAAAGACAGAGAAAGTGAGATGGAAGGCCACAGGCGGGAGAGAAAGAAGGAAAGAGAGAAAGTGTAAGATGAAAGAAGGGAAAGAAGGGAGGATGGAAAAGAAAGCAGAATGGGGGTAGGGTCGAGAGGGAAGGCTAGTTCGGTTTAGAAAGGGATGGAAGAATACTGGAATACTTGAACTTCTGAGTGTCCAATACTTGAACTTGGTAAATCTTCTTCACACAAACTAGGAGTATGTGGAAGACTGTCTGAGTCTCCACCACTGGGATAACCGTAGACTGGCACAATATTGTCTTCATCGGTAAAAGGTAGACTGTCAGAGCATCTCATGCTGGATGGTTGTATAAGGTCTTCATCTGCTGAACTCTCAACATTTGCATCACTGATGAGCTATCACTTCAGCATCACTTCCTTTCAGTCACTGCTTAAGAATCAGTAACATGGAGATGATCCAATGTGCAAGAAACACCATGTTGTACTTCATACCAGCAAAAACAACAACAGAGGCCAGAGAAACAGAGCTCTCAACTGTGTACATCAATCAATGTTTATTTCAGTTTGCTTTTGCATCAACATGTTTTCAGTTCTTTTTTGTCAAGTAATTTCTATTACACTAGTATAATATCAATAAGAACAAAAAGTGGTAGAATCCATTTAAATAAGACAAACTTTGCTGCCATCATTGAGAAAACCAGAGAAATGCTTTTTCAGGATACTACAGTGTGAAGAACTACAGAGTTCCAGTGATTTAGACAGAGCCATAATACCAGATACAGTACCAGCAGTAACAGGTACAACATATACAGAGAAAAATATCCCAAGAATGTCTTTATCTTATCGTTTTTTGTTTCACCTTTCTCCCAAGATTGAACTGTACAGTTAATATAAAAACCAAAACATACAAACCAAAAACATACTAACAAAACACCCTGTCAATAGAAGTCAGATTTTTTTTTTTTCTTTTGGTTTTGTTTGTTGTTTTTTTGTGTGTTTTCTCAGCCACTGAAAGAACTGCACTGAACACAAATCTCATTGACGGTACAGAGATAGGAGAGAACTTTTTTTTTTTTTTTTTTGACATGTTTAAGACACCTCATTGAATCAAATCATGTGTAATTCCTGGAATCCACGTGGCACTGTTTTAGGATTTCAGGTGAGTTGAGTCTGGTGAAAACTAATGGGTTTGAAGGCCATTTATGCCTAAGGAACGCCTCAGCAGCCTGACAGGAAGCAGGCAGAAATGACTAGTGATGCAGATTCACCTGTGTCTGTTTTTTTGATTAGTTTTTTTTTTCAGGTTTTGTGTGTTTGTCGCTGTGCATATTTATGTGGGAGTGATGAAGGCGCAACACTTTATTTGTGTCATTGCTTGTGTGCATAAAGGCCAGATGTGTGTGAGATGGATGTCAAGAATCCTCTGTTTGGTTTTTCAGATTCAATTCAAAGTACAGACGAATACACAAGTACAAAATATCCTCCTCAGTTAATGCTGTTTGCCCGTGTCATGTGGCTACCCATTGACATGTACAACAACACAATCACAATATGATACACAACCATGTATCATGAAACATGTTATTTTTAACATACAAGAGCCTTCGGTTGAGAGGCCGTCACCATCAAATATAAGACTGCGACAAGAGGATATCATAGTCATCAAGAACAATATTGAAACAGAAAAATAACACGTTTGCCTTCAGTTGAAATCGCTGAAAATGTTTTACACATGTACACAGTTTCTTCACTGACTCACATCTGCACATAACTGGAAAAAAAAATACTTTTAACTTCTCCTGAACCTTTTGTTGACAGCGATTAAATGGATGTGATTCCAACTTTCTTGTACGCACTCCCAAAGACAGTGACAATCGTTAAAAGTATTGTTTGTGATCGTGAAGAGAGGGCCGCTCAGGTGAAAAACGCTTTAATAACTATTAAAAGCCTGAGGTGGAGAGAGATGGGACGGTATCATTCATGTTTGATTGCTTTGGTAGAGAAAGAGTCCTGTTATTTAACATTTGTGGCACTCTCTCTCTCTCTCTCTCTCTCTCTCTCTCTCTCTCTCTTTATCACACACACACACATACACACACACACAACCTAATGGCTCACTAAACTCATACATCTGACAAAGGCAGCTAAATACTCAAATGGTGAACCAGCAACAACCAAAAAAAATAAATAAAAAAACACCCTCATATATATTTTTTATAAAGAAAACTGACTTATTTGACTTTGACAAATGTCCTCTATGGCCGACTCCAAATACTATCTCTCATCTGTTCTCATCAAACAGGAAACACATGATCACTACCACAGATTAGCTCTTTGTTAGTTAGTTTACAGTGAGTGGATTCACTCACCTTGTTTTTTTATGGCACGTGAATAGTATATAGATTCATACTATAGATATAAACACACTGTGTCCACAATTCTCTCTTAACTCTTTCGGCCTTTACGTACACCTCACACCAATCTGCTCTCTGTTTTCATACAACTGTAGTTGGGGAGTGAGATATTCCTCATCGTCATCTGATGCTTTTGTAAGTAGCAGCAGCCAAAAAGTGGAATTAAATTAGTGTGATTAGAATGTGCAGAGGTAAGTGTAAATACTACGGATTTGTGTTTGCGTTGTGCAGCCCAGAGTACTTGATAAGAATATAGTTTTAGCATTATTCTAAGTGTGTGTTGAGAAAGCTAACTATATGTATCTATATTGTGGCAAGTAATATTTGCTGAGACTAAGAAAAAAAATGTAAATTAACCAAAAATAAAAAATAAAAAAAGGGAAAGGAACACAAGTTTTGGCTTAATAGCAATGCAGGTATACATTTCCCTTTTTATATATAGTTTTTTTGTCAATATTTCAAAAAATATAAAGTATTTCATAGTCTCTGTTGTTGGCTTACATCATTAAATAAAACTTCTTTTTTTTATTTTTGTATCTCCTGTTAAAGTAGCATGCTGCTTTTTAATATGGCAGTTGGATATTTTTAATAGTCATCCATTTTTGTTTCATGCATTTCTTGTTGGTTTCTTAACTTTTGATATCTACACAGTGAGGTCCAGAAAACCCAACCAAATACACACGCACACACACACACTCAGGCACACGCTCAAACATGTGCACACACACACACGCACATGGACAGACTTGTCGGATATTTCTAGTTCCGTCTTCAGTCCTTTAAATGACGCCACCCTCTTTCTCTCTCCTTATCACTACATGTCTAGATAAGGAGCAAGCCTGTCATCGTCCTTCAACAATGTGACAGTGCCGCACATATAGCCAGCTCTGGAGCTGTAAAAGACAAAGTCACTCAGGTGTCTCTCTTTTAATTGCTCTCATTTGCAGAGTGAAAAGTCCCTCTCCCGGCATAAAGTTTCCAGCAGTACAAGGGCAGCCTTCCCCCTCTGTCCTGGTATTAGAACTGGTACCACTTCTTGTCCTTGCACTTTAGCATCAGCTGTAAAAGGAAAAAGTCACATACTGTCGAGTAACATGCTGTCATTTCCCGTATGGTGCAGATTATATTGAAAAGTTTGCTTTGAAGCTGTTGCATGACGCCAGTAGGAATGTTATTACAAAAATAAAGTCACGGGGTGGATGAGAACAGAAGACAGAAGAAACAGAAGCTGACATGACTATAAAATTATGTTTTCCCAGTTTCAGTTTCAGTTCCAAATTCAATTTTATTTAAGCTTACAACATTATTTGTCAACACATTTATCATCTTAGATTGTAAAAGATTAAATTTGATTATCCAATTTTTTATTTTATTTTTTTTAATCATGAGACAAAAAATAAATCTTTTTACCTCATGAGCGTGTTTGTGGAAGGATTCTGCACTGGTCATCATTAGGGCAGTTCGTTCCTCCAGCTCTCCCAGCCTTTGGCCTCTCTCATCCAGAGCAATGCGGGCCCGCGCCAGCTCACCCACTACTCCACTGGCTGCTACCTTCATACCCTCCATCCCAGCCTGCCCGGGGATGTGCTGGGCCAGACTCCGAGAAGCCTTCCCAGCTGCTGCCTCACCAACTGTCAACATACATCGTCAAAGAAAAGAGAACATGAATGAAGGCATATAAGGGTTAATAAGAAGCATTTCAGTCCTTAGTTGCATATTGCCTTTGAGGTATTTTTAGGTGGATTATTAGAATGAAACCCTTCATATAAAGAAAAATTAAGATTTAAGATTTAAAAAAAAACACACAGAGCTCCTCTCTGTCAAATGTATTGGCATTTCCTCCGAAGAAGCCCTTTAGAAAGCCTCTGTTCTGGGCTTCTGGTGTTTCTGTTGGTGTAAACAGCTCTCCCAGCATCTCCTGAAAACAATGAAAATGAAAAAAACAAAAACAAATCTTAGATATCAATACAGTTTTTCAAGGACAGTTTCCAAAGTTGCACATACACTTATAACTTTTCCTTAATGACTGGGGATTAACTACTGTCGCCTGTAGGTGGCACTAGGGCAGCATTATGTTACAAGCTCCACTGACGCCTGTTATCATTTGTGAGAGTGCAGTGGTGGCTCTTAAGAAAAACATCTATGAATATGAATTCAAATGTCCATGTCTGTGCACACACACACACACACACACACACACACACACACACACACAGATGGACACACACAAACACAGTATCGCCAAAGCCACACAATCAACCCAGTGTTCAAACCAGGCATGACAAGTGTGACATTTTACTTCTGAGGGCTGACAGAGGCTGGGTTTCACCAAAGGTAGGTATAATGAAACCTGTTTATTTACTATACTAATACGTTTTCTGAGCTCTTAACAAAAATATGAGATGATGCAAATGCTCAGTCAAGCAAAAGTAGAACAGTCTTACATACCCTTCATAAAACCTTGCACATCACAGACAGAGACAGACAAACAAACAGTATGTATATACAGTATGGATGAGATATAGACATGAATGACATATAGATACATCTGCTGACCTGCAGGTTGTCACACATCTCTTGGCTGTACGTAATTCTCTGGATCTCTGTCGGGGAGCTGAGATACAGTGCCTGCCCCCCATTGGTGAAGCAAAAGGTCCTTGCAATGCGCATGTCTGTCAGAGGCAGGTAATTGATGTCCATCAGCGGTCTTAGACTGGGCAAACTGTGAGCACAGTGAGAAGAACAAAAGGCTAGTTAGACAGCAGAAACATCTGCATAATAAACGCTGTACATTACAAAGTAAACCTCCACGTCAGAATCATGTTTGGGCAGTTCCATGATAGAAAACAGAAATAATCATGGCAAAGCTACCACCAATTACTGTAGCATCTAATCAAGCAGAAATGACTTATATAATATGTAGTTACATGACACACACACATGTTTTTCTACATTGAAAACATTCATTCCTGTAGCCAGAGGTGTATTTGAGAAAAAGAGACCCGTTAGTCACAGTGTGTTCAAATGAAATAAAGCATCTATATCACACTTAATTAAGTCCAATTAATGGTCATGGCCACAGTTGTGATATCAATTATTCTACTGTTAAATGTGCAGCTTGGGCCTAAGTAAAAATATAGGCAGCTGAAAAATAAAATACAAAATCTGATGGAAATTTCAGTTAAAAACATCTGGGATTTGATTTCATTCTGTACACAGACTTAACACAAACATCCAATAAGTTATGGTTAATACGGTAATAAGTTAAGTTAAGGTAACCAAGCTAAGAAACATATACAAAAGTAGCAGTTTGTCATATGTTTTAAAAACATTTAAGTGCCTATACCTGAGTGTCATGATGTGTCCATTAGCACAGAAGCAGGCCAGGCACACACTGTTACACACAGATACCACATCAGCTCGCAGCACAAAGGATGACTCTGTGATGTTGTGGACAAAGAGGCAAGACTGGGAGGGCATCAAGAACACTTTGGCCTGCCTCTCGGAGCACACTACAGCCAGATGTCCCTCTCCGCAGGTGTCCTGAGAGGATGATGGCGAAAAGTGGACCAGCTTGCGTTTCCTCAGTCTGTCAGGGTCCTCAGGGGCATTGGGATCCCGCCAAACCTCATAGGGGCTCTGGATGAGAGCTCCCATGCAGTCCAAGAAGCCAAAGCGCAACACTGAGCCCTTTAGCATTAGGACTGCTCCTGGAAGACAACAGGGGTTAGATGGGTTACATGAAGTCTAAAACAAAACAAAAAAATCCTAAGCTATGTCACATTACCATGAGCCAAGAATCTAAGCTTTGGGTCAAACATGTCTCTTTTCATTGTCATCTGTCCTATTGTATTGTCTTTGTTCTTTTATTGTGATTAATTGAACTTTACATGTGAAGTTAAATGACACTGAGAATGTCACACATTCATGATCGTCTACTGTCAGCTACTGAGAATTCCATATCCACATTTTTGTCAAATAGAAGAAATGGTCATGAAATCCACAGGAGCACTTTGAGAACACACAGGGAGAGTTCAACAATACATGCTTTTCTGTTTTCAACATTTCCTTGGAACAGAGTCTGTGACCTGCCAGTAATAAGCTTGCTTCTTGTATATTCTGTCTCCAGAGAACTGCTGCTTCAAAAGGCCTGTTTTTTTGTCTCTATTGATGTTTTTACTCTGAGTAGAAGACCTTTTTCTCTCACACAGTAGGGTATCTGAACTAGTAATGCATGTTTGGATGAGTGACTCAGTTTTGTTTAGTCAGTCCAAACATAATGGGGTTGCAATCCATCAAATCTCTCCTTGTGCTTGACTACAGAAGGAAGTCAATGCGAGATCAAGCTTGACAAGTTCTCCATGACAACAAATATCTCTCCAATTGAAAAAAACAAGGTTTGTGAACATGAGTAAGAGCAGACGAGACTGAAGCTTCCAAAATGCTGCTCAAACAGCTTCACACAGTGCACTTAATTGCCCAGAAAATTGCCTGAACTTTTTTAAAACCTTGCATTGCATCAATATATCATATCTCGGTGGGTACTGTGAGAATTAAAATGAAAAGCGAATGTTTTTGAGTTCTCCAACAGTATTCAGATGCAAGTCACGGCACACTATGTACCGAATGGTCAACAGAAAAAGTTACAGACTAGCTGGTTACACCATTTCCCTCAAACATGAGGGGAATCTATGTCATAGTGTGTGGCGATAAGTAAATATATTATTGATCTCAATCAATTAATGCAGATCAGTCAGATTTATTTATATGACAACTTCTTACACTAGAGGTTCACAACCTTTTTCATTAAGGGACCTCTTTTTTTCCATTGAGTAAACTGAAGTTTATTGGTTGTTTTAACTACACTTTTCTAATGCAGGGCAGGATTTTTAATAGAGAGTGAAGCCTCAGTAAATACTTTATAACTCGTGTTCAGGTCTCTCTGCCCTTTATTTTGAAGAGCCCACGTTTGGAACCAGAGTTTCTAGCCTTTTTGTTTTCTAAGTCTTTGGTTTGATTTAGTGGGTAACTTTGAACTCATGTATTTATGTAACTGTAGTCAAAAGTTCATTATATTACTAATCATGGTTTCATCACAAATGGTTAAACAACAAGGAAATGGAGAACATACAGTACGGTCGCTTTATTCTATTCTTTTCAGGCACATTGAAAATCCACATTATGCTTTTCTTTCATGTCGAGCTTAAAACATATTATCACAGTTTCAAAGCCACAGGCAAGAGAAAAAATAAGATGGATGAACTCTAAATTGAAAACGCAATACTGTTGAACGGGTTCATGGCTTGATAATTGTGATGAAAGAATAGTTTCAAAATGAAGGTAAAATAATGATGAAATTGAGATAATCTTTTTTTGTGGTTCATAAAGTCTTTCTTCATTACTTTTGATTAATTAGGTCTTGCTTTCGCTGCTGACAAGGCTGAAAGAAGTTTTTAGACTAATTAATGAGATTTTATGGTATATGGAGGACTTGAACAATTCTGGTCTATTACAAATCTTTTTTTTAAAAAAGAGTTTCCGTCACGCTCAAAATGCCAAATGGGCCACAAGGGCACCACCAGCAATGTGGGAGAAAGATCTGCTGGCTTGGCCTACTTGATTTTGGAACAGCCCATCTGAATGGGGTGTCTCAAAATTGTCAATAGGCTACATATCCTGTAAGGCAAGGTGCAGGAATTGGTACCAACCCCCTACCTCTTCATGTGGCTCCATCCAAGCATTTCATGTCAGAGGTCACCTTTATTACTCAAAAATAACTATCTGTTATGATAATATTGTACTCACCAAAGTATTGCTGAGTTCTGTGGCAACATTGCCAGAACTAAGGAGCAAGCTGTCAGAAAACAGGTTGTAAATAAGACAGTTTACCCTAAAGTAGTATCTAAAACACTTTGGTGACAAAACCAAAAGTAAGCACACTGGAAATGACACACTAAGTGTAACTAAGAATCTCTGTAATGTCCATGATACCTTTGTGATCAAACCCAGTCTCATTGGGACTTACCACTGGGACCAATGGTCACAGGTTCCTCCATTCTCTCCTCCTGGTCAGTGGGAATGGACATTGGAATGAGCAGGACCACACCTAAGCTGGTACCCACCCAAAGACATGGTGTGGGCACAAGGTCACTCTTGCGCGCATAGGACTCGCCGAACTGCAGTGTGGTGATAGCCTCTTTGGTGTCCCGGTCGATGCTGGACACACTGGAGCTGCGTGAACGGCTGAAGGAGTTTTCACGACTCTCTGTAGCATCAGCCGGCAAACACAGAAGCACAGCACAGGTAGAAACGACGCGAGAGGAGAGAGAGAGAGAGAGACATGAAGCAATGGCAAGAGAAAGGGAAAACAGGACAAAGAAAGAGTTTCAGGAGTTGTGGAATAGAACAGCAATGCGGTGGGCAAAGAAGAAAGGATGGTGGTGTGACAGGACAAGCGGTTAGGAAAAGTGCATAGTCAGGAGAAGGAGAGTGATAAAGAGTGCAGAAGTAAAATATTCTAAAAAAAGTGATTTGTCTGCAGAATGTATGTAATGTAAAACATTGGAATAAAGAGGAAAATGCCACTGAATAGATGTGATACACTGAGAAGTGAGCGATCCTTTACGAAAGGGACAACTGGACAAAAACAGATTTTTACACCAAACCCTGAACACACACACACACACTTACATCGGGTTTATTGAGAGTGCGCTGCTATTCACTCACTTGAGTGGCCTGTTGACACACTCAGATACACTACTTGTATTCATATGCATACACACACACACACACATTCAGAGACAGACACACATAAGTATGCACAAACATACACTCACTGGCAGCTGCACCAAATTCAAAAACTCCTTTAACTCTGAGTGCTACCCATTCGGGCTCTCCATTGTGTACTTAAAGCCTCCATCATAGAAGTATTTCTGTATTGCTGCATTTCTGAATTATTCAGAGCTAGGCAATGGGCAGTACTGCATTCCCAGCCTAATGCTACACAGAGTGCAGACTTTATGTAACAACACACTTACAGATAGGTGCAAAGCCCGGTATACACACATCATGCTAAAATGAACATTTTTAAAGATGTTCAATGTATAGGATTTTCAGGGAAGTCATGAGCATCATCAAAACTTCCAAAATCCATTTAAAAAAAGACTGTTAATGGGGGGCTTAAGGGATATACCATGTACTGTTGAAATGTTTTCTGCCTGCAAGATGCACAGTATGCACTGCTATAAAGATAGCATCGTCAGGACAACTACTTCTAGGCCTATTTTGTATGAAACAGGGCCACAGGACGGACTGACATACTGACTGACAGACGGACGTATCAGAAGGACAGCAGTTGATGGGTTTGTGGCCGAAGTCCCCTTACCTCTCTCGCTCCAGCAGTAGGGGGCGCTGGTGTGGTATTCATCGTGGGAGTACATAGTGACTCCGTGTAACTGCTGAAGCATAGCCCTCCTGGATGCATAACCTACTCATGCCCCACATAACATAAACCCCATATAATAAACCATACCCCGCCAAAGAAACACACACACACACACACAATTGCAGCCACCGAGTCAAATTAAAAACAAAACAAAACAAACAAAAAAGAACAGACGAGACGGACAGATGAACAGCAATACCAGAGAATGACAGAAAGGGAAAGAGAGAAAGATTGCTTCAAATATATACAGAGACAGAGAAAGAGAGTATGACTGTAAAGGAGGCCGCTCATCTGTTTCTGGTGGCCACACAACCTCTACCTGCTGATCTACATTTTCTCTAAACCTCCTTTCAGCACCATCTGTTCAACAAAATGCTGCTGGCAAGAATAACAGGATTCTACACTAATGTTATGAATAAATCTAATACAGCGTCCCTACATGCAGTCCAGTTGTGGTAAGTAAAGAGCTACTGTACAGCACTGTTGCACGACAACAAAAAATGTTGGTACTTCTGTCTTTAATACGGCTGGAAGTGCTAAAACCTTTACAGACTGGTTACAAAAGAGTTAAAGTTTTGTTAAATACAGAACTAGTTTGATACAAACTGACATTTAAAACTCCTGTTACAAAGCTGAGGAGTGGACATTCTGGTTGCATCGTCTTTTTTCTTGTTCATTGGAGCAGTATCAATATATGTCGCTATTTATAGTCAAAATTTCTGGTATCGTGACAACACTGCTGTACGATGCCGTAGGCAGCCACAAAGACAAAATAGCCTTTTGCTATGAGTCTGGGTAGCAGCAGCTCGGTTTTGCCATGTGTCGCTGGAGTGTGTTTACGCTGTGTGACAGAGCCTGTGGGGTGCTGGCTAATGAAAGTCAGACACAGTGGTGCTCTGACAGGACACAGGGACCCCTGGGGGTACCTTACAGGGAGCTAGAGGCAGGCGAGGCAGTGTCAGGAAGGCGATAAGGGAAGGCAGACAATCTGAAGCGGTGAGACAGACAAAGTGATTTATAGGTGTTACATGCGCATACACCCACACACAGTATAAGGAGACAAAGACAGACACCTGGAGACTATGCTTAGTCTTTAAGTACTTTCTTTTCATTTCTATGTACCACCAATTATGTCTGTGCAAAGCTTTGTGCCAGGTTAAGATGTAATGCCAAATATAAATGTAATGTATCAGATAGATTTTTCAGGATTTAATTGTGGGAATTAAGAAATCTTTGACCTTAAATGTAACACCTAAAAAATTCAGAAGTAAGTTATCTATTGGAGGAAACCAACAGGGACATATTTTATCACAAAGCAGGCCCACTGCTTCAGCATTTGGGTTTTACCTTGCAGTCAAACATGAACGTAGGTGTGTGTACGTGTAGACTCGAAAAGCCTCTTCCACATCTGGTGAGGTAGTCACTGAGTCACCTCAACTCTACACTTTGGTGAAGAAATATATATTCTACTCCTGCCTGTTTTACTTGTTAAATGTGTGATATGATAGGATCCTATAATATGTGGGTTATATATTTTAAAGATTATACTGTGGAGAAACAACTACTTATCCAATCTAACAGTTTCATACAATTCTGCCTTCAATATTTAATAGATGGGCTGTTGACCCAAGATGGGAGGTATGGAAATGTTTACTGTTCACTGAGTCTGGCTTCCCCTGTCATTTCCCTCCTCTGTCTCCTCTCCTGGCATGCAGACCTCATTAACATCGGCCTCATCTCCAGCACTGGTTGTTGACCTTTAATTATTCCAGTGATCCTGCTGGCTCTTCACTGTGGTAACCCAGTGCAACTGATAAACAACGGTGCCAAAAGTAGGAAACAGATAGAGAAGCAACGGCCTGCCGAGAAAAACAACTGTTCATGTATAATAGACCTATAAAAGTTAAAGCCACTGCGGACTAAGGAGTTTTTCATTGAATTGCTTGCTTATCCAGGGTTCCCACTCTTTTAAAGAAATCATTTTCCAGGACCTTTCCAGGTCATTTCCAGGAGTTTTTCTTGATAATACAGGACAGAACAGCAGTCATATAATTTACAGACCTAGTCAGTGGTAGTTCCACTAGCAGAGAAAAAAAAATCACTGTGACATTGCAAAAGGCCCGGTACATTAAAAACCCATTTGAGTCTAATATAAAGAAATCAGTAGGAGTGCTTAAATCAAAACAAAGCAACAAACATCAGTTCCTTCTGTGTACTCCATCATATTAAAATGCACTGCTACAGTGTTGAAGCATCTGCTCCTGTAAACAGTGCCACAGTCTCATGATGAAAAAAAAAACAAAAAAAACTGGGAAAACAAAATGGGAATGTTTGATCGATCCAGAACAAATGGGCCAACGAGTCTGACACAAGGACAGCTGCAGTAAATCTCTTCACTGGCAACACTATTATACAATGACATTTTCAATATTGTTCTAAAGCTCTGCAAGTGGCACATTGGAGGTTGTGTGTTCAGATTGGAAAAGACTTATCCAGTGACATCCAAATAAGTGATTAGACAGATTCACCAAAAAATGCGAACAGCCAAAGATGACTTTGAAACACAAGAGGATTTTGTGGGGTAAAATTAAATATCATGGAAGATTTGGATTGGCTGTGTATAGACAGGCAAACAACTATAACAAAGCAAAGCAAGAAGGTCATCTTTCGTTCTTTACACTGGCCCAGGGTGCCTGTCTAACACACTTGCTGCAAAAAGACAAAGGATCCACTTGTCATGTCATGTCAGATGCTGGACACTGAGATGACCACAGTAAATTGAGCCTTGAAGTTATTTCAGCACTGTAAAAACACCAGACACACGGAGGCAAGATGGTTATCCCTGAGACAGACAGAGACATGCTTCTTTAGTGTCAGACAGACTTTCTCATTTTTTGCAGTCTGGCTTAATCAAAAAAAGGCTTTTGACATCTTTAGGTTGTCATGACCTAGAGTATCATACCATACTACAGTATCTTAACCTTTCATGCCAGCAGATTATAATGACATGCTAATACAATGGGTAGGATTTAGCACACTGTTACCGTATCATTAAGTAAGTCTAGTGGTCTAGCAGGTACATCCATCTCTGTCTACCCCTAAAAGATTCTCTCTTTTGGTTACTTAAATATCAAGCTGCTGCCTTGTTAAATACTAATTCAAAGTTTTATGTCAAATGACTCAAGAAGTCTGTCAAACTGTTTCAAAGGTTATAGATGCATTAATGAAGTGTGGAAAAGAGCGATTTCTACCATCGTCTGCATCGGTTTGGTTGACAGCTGTAGCCTATGCAGTGGCTTTAATAAAATATTCAGCTTATGCTAATGAAAACGGCTTCCCTCTCAGCTCTCCAGGTCAGTGTTGTATAATGAGGTTGATTGTAGAATTGGTGTAAAAGGGTCAACTATGACACAACAAGCAGCACTGCACTTAATCTTGTGTATTAGTTGGAATCAATACTTCACACCGGCATGTTTGTTAAAACCCTCTAAGCTTCGTGCAATAAATGTCAACCAAAATTGCAAATGTTTATAGCACAGCAGAGGCGTGCAGAGAATGAGATTTAGGGACATTTTCCTTCGTTCAACTGCCAACGTTTTCAATCATTGTGTATTAATTTTTTGTCTGACGTGTGTGCAGGGGTGGCTACAGTAACTTTGACATTTAGGGAACTGTCACAGTGTGGCGTCTCCTATGGAGAGATTAGCCTGTCGTGACCTAACAGAAGCTTTCTGTTGAGATGACAGAGCACAGACTAAAAGCAAATACAGACTGCACCATGAGTAAGCGACCTTCACAGCCAGAGATTTCCAGACATGTATATATATATATATATATATATATATGATGCATAGAGGGCAATGCAGTTCTGGTGGTGCACCAGGGCCAATAATGATGTCTGTCACTTTTTATGGATTATTATCCACTTCCGAAAACTTCGCTCTCTCTGAAAATGACCCATCAACGTGAATCATTGTAAAGGCTTTAAAAAGGATTGAAGTATTTTCCCGTGGCTTTTTTTCACTTTAACAAAATATCTATTTCTGAGGGCAAGATAGAGAAATAAAATGTCCAACATGACAAGAGAATGTCAGGAGTCCTGTTAAGATGAAAGGGTGGTATGGCTCGTCTTTGTCTGAGTGGGAGGATGTTATTTATTCAAAGTCAATCGATGCCCTGCACTGGTGTCTTGACATCTGTCGCCTGGCATTGACAGACTAAGTGCAGGATTTCATACACACCGTGTAATTAAATGTTGATGTATAATGCTGATGAAGGCCATTTTCTGTGTCATTTCTAAGGTCAATATCTCAAAATGACAATGTGGAGAGTGTCAGTTTAAGTCCTCACTTGACAGCACATTCTTTTATCTACTTTTTGTTTTTTTGCTTTAGCTGTCACTTGTGAAATAACAGGGAGACAAAATACAGCCAACAACAAGACTAAAACATAAACCAGGCTTCTTTTAAAATAGTAATTAAATCTTCAAGAATGGACCTATGTATTAAACATTTTTTAAATGTAAGAACATGTTTTATGAAGGCCATTAGAATTCAGATTAAAAGGTGATAATATAGAAATAAAGTCATTATAAAAGCACTGAAACACCTGTTGACATCACACACACATGGACACAGAAACATATTTACGCACTCACAAATGCACACATTCATTGTCTATCCCACACAAAGGCATATTTGGGCCGACAAACGCACACACACACACACACACACACAAACACACAGCCTGCTGTGTCAGTCCATTTTTAGGTGGTGCAGGTCAATGTCAGGGTGTGAATTAAAGGAGTTAAAGGAAAAAAATAAATGTCAGATTTGTCAATGAGAATGTCAAAATGCCAGAGCGCAATCCAGCTTGAGTAGTCGTCTTAAACCAAAATGTTATCTGCGTGCATAATAAAAAGGGCTTTTTAAAAAGAAACAAAACAAACAAAAAACTTCATATAAACTAAACAAAACTGATGAAATGTTTCCCTCAGGTCAAAGTTTTGTGCATTATGAGAAAGTTAGGAGGTGTGGCCACACTGCATAAACCTAATGTGTTCTCTGTCGCCTAGTTTTCAAAAACACTAAACATTTGAGAAGAGAAAAAAACCCAAAACACATAAAATAAAAAAAAAGGCAGAAAACTTTACTTGGTTGGAGCAAAATACTGCGAGATTTACAGCTATCACATTTGTATGGCTGTTAAAGGTAAATAGATAATATGCAGAAGAGAAATAAGAGAGAAAAAATGCACTGTAGAATAACAAAATCAGCTGGTTAAAACACATACAGCAGAATTGAACCAACCTTCAGACCTGGGACACGATCAACACAAGTTACAGTATCAGGGGACACAATGCAAGGGCCGTTTCTTGCATTCGAGAGAAGCTGAACCTGCAGTCCGAAATAAGGTGATGCTAATGCAAGCTGCATAAAGTAGGAGTCGTCATAATATTCATATACAATCCAATTCACACACACAGATCCAGTTTACAATGGTAACGCCGGAGGACTTATCACTCACAATTCTTAGTCATTTCTAAAAACAATCCTCTGATGAACCAATAATTGCATGATTTAGGGTTTTTATGCTGCTAACTTGCATTAGCATGCGCTTGCCTTGTGTTAATCATGTACCAGGCCTTAATCCACTTACCCCAGGGTGAAAAGATGGCATGCACTTGCTGGGAGGGAGCGTATGTTAGAGAGGTTAAGGGATGGGAGTTGGGGAGACAAGCACACACCTTCAGTGTGGGACACAGGCAAGGAGATCTCCATGCAAGCAGCGGACTGGGCCTTGCGGAAGGGCGGTCGGCCAGGGCCTCTACGGGTAAGCCGTGGCCCCTCAGGACCCATCGGAACGCGAGGCTTCCCTGCCGAGCACGGCTGGGAGGTGGGGCTAGTGCAATGTCCATTGACATGATCTGTAACAACGGCAAAGCATTAGCAAAAGATACAAAGAGGCAAATAAAACTTATTCAAACATATTCTAATTCACTGCTGCAATATCCATCTTCTGAAGTCATTTAGTGTCACCATGAACAATGAAATCTTTTTAAATCACAAAATCAAGACGTTTTCTCAGCCTGTTTGGAGATCTGTTATGTGCAGGCATAATATTGCATCCTGGTATAACACTACATGGCCAACGAAGATGGATATTTCTGCAGCGTAAGAGGAGCAAGCCGAAATTCAGATTGTCAAAAAAGAAAGATGGTCGTGAGGGAGAAAGGGAAAGCGAGAATGAATGACAAAAGGCTGGAGAGTGGTTTGAAGTAAATATGAGCAGGGAGAAGAAAGTGATGCTTGGGCAACAGAAACAAGAAGAAAATGCAGAGGCAAATTGTGAGTGCAGTTTCATTCAGTCTGTGCCAAGAAATAAGACATAAAAAAAACAAAAACTCTTGTTTGATCTTCACTTTGTTTCTTTTTTTTCCCCCTTTTTGGATTATTATAAAACCTTGTTTTCAACAGAAACAGTTTATTTCTTCATGGCATCACTGGCTATCTGCAAGTGAAGATCAAAGGAATAGAAAAGGAACATGACACATCTAATATTTGCTTTTTAATTGCAATGCAAATGAATACTAGTTAAGTTGGCTGAGCCACACAATCAGCTAAAGATGATAGTGACAGGAAGCACTTGTTCCTTTCTGGAAGTCTAGCCTCCCATGGCTTCCCCTCAGGGACTGAGTTTGTTGGACGCTTTGTCATTGCTTAATGTACAGTGCTTGTGTGTGGGGGCAAAATAATTTGTTTAGAGCCTAACCTTATTAACGAGATAAAGCAAAGCAAAGCAGCACTGTGTGGATTGGGTGCACTCTGCGGTTCTTTGTTGCCCGCAGTTTAGTCCAGAAGACTAAAAAGCTGCCAAGATAGTCATAATTAACAGCTTCGTGATACCTACACCTAAGTACACTTATTCTCATTTGATTTAAGCGACGAGTAAATAAAACAGTGCCCTGTTCTTTAATGACACCCCTGTGGCAGTAAAACCAAAGCTGCTCTCAACCCCAAAGGGGTTGGTCGAAGCTTTCCCTAGTTTTCCGTTCTTTCCTCTATGAATTTCTCCTCCATAGAGACTCATGAAGCATGAGGAGAATCAATGATGCCTTGTCACTGTCCTCTTAGTGTATTTTGCACTGATCACACGTCTGTCATATCAAATCTAAGTCTCCTGTTCAGTCGGTTTCTGCACAAATGATTCAATTTCAGTGCAAAAATGAAAATCTCCAGGTACCACCCAGTCCGAGGCAGTGATTTAAAACCACAAGTGTTACTGGGCCAGCCAATACCAGAGCTATATGACAAGACCGCTCACTGTGTATCTGTCTTAATGGTTCGTCATTGTGAATTTTAAAACAGAGATGCAGTCAGTCATTTGCACCGAAACGTTCTGCAGAAAACTGGTACCTCCCCCGATACACACAGATATGTAATTTGTAATATGTAATTATCAAGATTGTACACACACACACACAATCACACATACACATACAGAGTAAGGCTCTCTGTAATATACTGCTCAGACAAAATATTTAGTTATTATATAGCTATTAACAAAACCTGAATTAAGAAAGTGCCCTTCAGGGTCATGTTTGAACCTCATAGAAAATGTAATGAGCTTTTGACCACCCTAAATGAGTGGTTAGGCAAGTTTGAGGTTAACCTCTACAGAGTTGACATTTGGGTTAACATTCACTCACTCTTACTATTGCTTAAATTAAATATATAACAAAAGGTTGACAAAATAAAAGCATTTTTTCATATACCTGTCAGATAAAGAAAAGTTATTAGATGAGGAAAGTCACAGGAATAAATAGGCACTGGCACATTTTATGTTGAAGAAGCAGAGGTTTTTAAAAGCATGTGTGACACTGCAGAAGCAGAGCAAAAGGGAAACCTGAGATTGTGATGTGTATGTGCAGCTCAGTATCTGCAATAGAGATGATCCAGTCAAAATGGAGAAAAGACTGTTACAATGAGAGAGGTAGCAAGTGATCCAATCACTGTAGAGCAAGGCTGTCAATGGAGGAAAGGTTGTGTAAAGAAATCAGAAGATGGTCCGATCATGAATCAAAGTGATACAAAACCTCAAATTTAAATATGGGCATGAGTTACAAATCACCTTTATAAACACTTGCAAAATGTAGAAGAAACAAATACAGAAGATTTAAATGAAAATACATTAAGGGGCAAAATGGACAAACATGCCAGCCGGACAGTCTCATGGGCTGGTTGAACAGCAGTAGAGTGACAAGGAAACTGAAAGAAGAAAGTTTGAGTGACAATAAAAAAAACTAGTAAAGCAACATAAAAGCCTAGAAAACATGACAAAAGCAGAAACTAAATGACTTAAAAGAAATCAAGTGAAAACTGCTGGCTTTCGCCTACCGTACCAAGATCAGTCTTAAGATCTGTTGGCAGACTTAACTTTCTGCCGGGTCCCTTTACTGAAACAAAAGAATAGGAAACAAAGCACCAGTTAATCCCTTCAAAGAAAAAAAATAAATAAATTTTAAAAAAATGATAAAAAATCTCAAAAATATAAGACGGTGTAATCTAAGTCAAACAATGACAAAACAAAAGTACAAAAAGACCTCAAACCAAACAAAATGGAAATCACTCAAATAAACAAAGAACCAGATGCAAACATGCAAACTGGTGCAGTTGCACACGGCAGGCATATTTCCAAATGCATGCTCCATTGTTGTCCCAGGCCAGTGTTTGTAGCTATCTCTACAAGGTTGATAATACCTATACTCGGCCAAAAGGTGTAAAAGACTTGGACTTATAAATCAACTTAAAAATCCAAGTTATCCACATACTAAGCATAGTATTTCTTTCAACCGAAAGTCATTGTCTTTTTGGGCTACAACAAGGTAAGAAGAACATATATAATTTACTGTGGATGTCAAACTTGAATCCAGCTTTCGAAAATCAGATTGACTCTGCGTTTAAGATCTTTGTTGAAATCAGATTTTCTATGGCCTGGGATGTCTGACGTGGAAGGCACAAAAAAACAAACAAACAAACAAACAAAAAAACAGGGTGACACCACAGGGTGTCAATACAAAAAGACAGTCAGACACTGGTGGAAACCAAAAAAACTTGTTTAAACATTTTGCAAGCATTTTGCAGTAAGTAGAGAACTGCAAAGGTCGTTCTTGAGATGTTATGAGTCAGTTTCCCCCTCAAAAAAGAAGGCAATATTTCATTGTTTCTTTGTGTTGAATGATTAACTTGACACGTGGAAGACACAGGATGGTGTTTACATGAAGCTTGATAAATTTCATGACCACGAGGAAAGGTTGAGTCACGCTTTAATCCTTCTGCCATAGAGTAAAATAAAATTACAGCAGAGGACACAGGGCCTAGAACTTGTTTTTAAATATACTGTAACACAGTTAATTCCATTTACATACTTTATTTGCTGTGTAGGCAGTTCAGTATCAAAGGTCATCTTGAGGAAAATATATAATAAATAAGTATATTTCCTGTGTTGCCGAGGAAATTAGAATGTTATGGAGCTCTAATTGAATTTCTGAATCAATGAATTTGTTTTCATTTTTTCCCGGAACAATTAAAGTCTTTCAAATGGGCTCTGTGTGTGTAAGTGTAATAATAAACTGTAGTGACCAGATGCTGCTGCAACCATGTAATATGTGCAGCATTAAGGATACAATGACATAGAAAATGTTTTCATAATACACCAGTTAGATACACGTGTTCCTCTGTTTAATAGCTCTGTGGCTGCATTAACACTCCATGAAATGAATTTTAATCAAACAGGTGAGATTGGTCTGACTTCCCGAAGGGTTGTCTATTGTGAATATGAACAATGACCAACCAAAACCTGCATGTATTACCATTCATTACCATGTTATTTTGCAGCTACAGTCCCGCATTTTGCAACACGCTCACTGGACCTTTGTAGATTGAGCACACATTTTTGTGTCTAAATATGACAATTGTAATAAGGTTAATAATAATGTTGTTACGTCCTGTAATCCACCAGCTTTCTTTTCATGGCTGGAGTAGACTTGACCTCAAGCTGGTGTCTTGTTTTTGATATCTTTATGTGACAATGATATAACACTTGTATGACAACAGTTTATGTTAGACTCTCCCCAACTGTAACCTCAGCAGTCTGTATGTTACTTTGTGGTTTGGTCACGTTGTGTTCCCTCACAAATCTAGGGGGAAAATCAAAATGTCACTTGTGTTTTTGTTATCCCACAGATATCTACTGTTTGCCTGAGGTGAACCCTTTTAAATCTACCATTCCCACAGACTGTGTTGTTAGTTTCCCCATGGGCAAACATTATACTGATAATAAATGCCTCAGAGATCATGAAAATACCTTTGAAGATGTTAGATAAAGTCTAACAAGATTAAATAAGACTAAGAATCTGCATCCATGTTAGCAGCTCTGGAAGACGGAGCTTTGAGCTAAATGTTACATAAACATATAATGCATTTGACCAACCAGTCATCTCCCTCTCCTTCTGACATACCAATGTTTACCAGGTATAATGTTTCATTACTGTATCTTGGCCTAACTTGTTAGGCGGTAATCCATCTAATAGCTGAGACATTTCAGCCTGGACAAACTGGTGCCACATTGCTAACATGATAAAAATACTATTTTGATTTTCCCTGAGGTTTGGGTAAGGAACTTTATGTGACCGAATCATAGTGATGTACAAAGTGCTGAGGTTACAAACGGGGCTCATGTTGGACTTGATCAGGCCACAACACTGATAGACGTACAAGGCAAGCTGAAGTCATATTTATCAGCACCGCAGCTGGCCACATAGTGGGCTCCATGCAGTCAGTTAGGGACAGGACAGTGATGAATGTTAGGCAAGATGACAAGAACATGACATTGCGGGTTCATTGTCACTGACACAAAGTCAGACAGACAACACACAGACAGTTCCGAGTGCCACAGTCCAGTAAAATAGCATGTAACGTTTTAGTGACAAAGACGTGTCGTTCCAGTGGAGGCACAATGTTTAATGTCACAGAGAATGAAGCACCAGAGGCACTGACGAGTGAGGAGGAGAAAGTACCCAGCTGGAATACAATTGCTTCCTCTTCCCAGACCCATCTGGGAAGAATTGCTGAATATTGATGGATTCAAATTCAAAGCCCAGATCTGACACATAAAACAAACATCACAATGTCTAACCCCCTGCAGCTGGGGGGCAGAGAGATAATGCAATACCAGCAGTCGCCCGCACAAAAGCATGGAACACACTAACAAAGCAGAGACAGACAGTCTACTCCTAGAAACACAGTCCCTGTCAGCTTGTTTACACTGCAAGCAACTTGGTTGACGGGTCATTCTGTTGTGACCGATCGTGCATTTCACAGTGATTTTGTGGTAAGTCTGTTGCTTATTAATGTCATTTCCCCTGGCTTTCTGCCAAATTAGAATGCCCAAGTCCCTATGCAATACAGTCCTTGTCACTGCTAAGTGCTAACCAACTAGTAGAAGTCACAAGTGCAGCAACAAGGACGAGAATCCTCCTCCCAACTGCCATATGTGTATCCATGGTATTGTTTTTTGTTGTTGTTGTTGTTGTTGTTGCATGATGGATGCATCTTTTACCTATTTTAATTAGACATTTACCCTCTCAAATTAAAGATAAAATGAAACAGGGCGGCTTTTCATCCATTCAGCACCTGTCATGGAGATCTGTTCTTCGTGAAACTTGGGCAAACAAGCTTTCTCTTTGCATTCATTGACTCGACCACAGCCAGTTTTTCGAAGGCAGATACATTTAAGTAGCTTCATTACCAAAGCTCCCATTTATGGAGCTCTGTGAGTTCTTAGTGTTCCTGTGATGTTTTGCTTCTAGTGTTGCTCACAGTGCGGAAGCAGAGTCGGCATGCAAGGTGCAACATCGAACCAACCACCTTTCCAAAGACAACCCAATCATCCCATCTCCCTCCCTGGTTGCCATACAGTAAAAACCACAAGCAGATGTCCATGAAGAGGCTGAGATCTGTGAGACATCCCTCCTCTTACCATTGTCCAGTAAGTAAAAGACTGGACTGCAGTGGCTGGCTCTCAGACTGGCCACGGGCTCTGGCAGGACGCGTGGGTCATTGTGAAGGGAAGTTGGGTAATGAACTGGAATAGGAGATCCAACAGAACAGACACAGACTTTTCAGGGCAACAGGGGAGAGACAAACACAATGGGTGAACTGGGGAAAAGAGAGACTTGCAGGTAACAGGAAGGAAAGCAGTTGAGAGGTTATGAAAACAAAATAGATCATAACAAGGTTATGATTATTCTAGCAGCAATATGATACTCAGAAGTTATAACAAGAAAAAATATTACTACGGCAAACACTACTACCACATCACTGTTGCTACTGTTACTGCACCTTCACCACTACTTATAACACCACAACTACTAATGCTGATGCATACTACTGTTTTTAACAAGGATTTTTAACCATTTTAATACACATATTCCAAACAAACAAGTAATTTGCCGCATTATTTCCATTGTCTAATACCCAATGTTCGACAAAGCCAAATGTTTCATTGAAATGTCATCGACCATAAATAATAATAGAAACTCAAAGGAGAACAAACCCAACTTTTTTTTTTCATTGCTCCTGCTTGTTGCCCAGAAGAGGCTGAAAAAGCTTTTGGCTCCAGAATCGTGACAGAGTGTTGTTGCTACTCCTCCTATAGCAACTCTAAAACCAAGCAAACATTATGTTTTAAGGTAATTTATATGAGATAAAGAATATGACTTACACCTGATCTTAGAGGCTCAATACTAGTACCAGACATGTACAAACAATTCAATAAGATTCCAACATTCCAACTTATCCAACAGCAAGTCTTAAAGGGAAATGTTAACACTTTCTAGTACTACTCTTTTATTAAACACAATACTGCATTTAAATGCCAGTGCATCACCAGAGGCCCCATTTTTGTATACGGTTTTCTGCAAAATAATCCAGTCGGTTGTAACTGTGAGGTACTTATCCATAGTCAATGTGTTAGCTACGATGGACTGCAGTCAGCATGCCCATGTTTAGAGAAGCAGTCAGGAATCCTAAGAACAGAAGCAGAGCTATGTACTGCTGTAAAAATGTACATTGTGAATGCTGCAGATCTGTTTGGGTCATAAAGTTCCTTGATTGGACTAAAATAACACTTAAGGTTTCTATATATTTTAACGTTGGTGTGTAGTTTTCTGGCAATGTCTCAAAACCGATACAGCTACACATTGGACCTAAGCTTAGTGATACGAAGGTTATATGGCTAGTGGCAAAAAAGGATGACTGAGGGCAAGATGAAGCCGGTAAAATATTCTTATATTCTTAATATAATATAAGCATTATATTATCTTTATTTTCTGATGTGTGGGTAGATACTGAATATCAAATCTGCATATCTCTGCTTCTGTGTTGGGACTCCTGTCTGCTTGACCGCCCTCTACTGTAGATAACACACTGACTATGCATAAGTACCTCATACAACCCCACTTCAAAGTAATATAGTATTAATAATACTATCACTTTAAGCTTACACAGTAACAATCATCAATATGTGAGAGATAGTCACACAGTTCATGCAGTTTCTTGGTAACAACCACCTGTTTCTACCAATACTCTCTTTCCACCCATATCCAAACAACACAGAGTCACAGGGATGATGCATCATTGTGCGTCAATGCTACCTATCCAACCGGTCTGAAAAAAGTAGTACCCGAAGTACGTATGAGCAGTAATACATGTGTGCTATAGGTATGATCATTATAGAAAGTGTACCAGCGGGGTTAGTTAAAAAAGTGTTGGCAGGCTTATTTTATCTTGAGTTATATGGAGCTGAGGAGGTGGCATCAGTTCAGCACGCTGTAAAGTTTCAGCCATCATCTCCTCCTTTTCTTCCGTGACGTGCTCATCGCTAAATATATCCTGCCGGGTCAGACACCGATCACTGGCATCCCAGCTTGTTAGTCCTTCTCAAGACTGGGCCTGGTCAACTAAGCCTTGATACAACCACACGAGGCATAAAGCTCCCTGAGGAACTGTAACGCATATCCACGAACCAAAACAACAGACCCCAGGACATAAAAATAATTACAATGCGATTTTGAGGAAGACAGGTTGCAGACTGGAGAAGGGCCAATTACATGGCCTAATGACAAAAGGAAGATGGGGGGAAAAAAAGGTCAGAAAAAAGAGAGGGGAAGAGTGAAATAGGAGAGGGGAGAGAGACACCTGCAGTTGTTGACATACAGGGTGACTCAAAACGATGGCTGGCTTTCCTTAATAAGCTGTCACCAGTCTGTGTATGGCCTTGAACAGACACAGCACACCTGGTGTGCCATGGACAACAAGACAACCTTGAAGGGCCATAGAAAAAGGTGGAAGTTGAAATTCAGCAGGAGGAAATTAACCATGAACTCTTCGCCTATCAAGTAGAACACAGCTGTGCTTCCTCATTTATCTCCAAACATTACCAGCTTCAATGCACTTTACATCGCTCTTGCATTCATTTTGAAGATATTTCAAGTTGATGAAGTTTTCTTAGTCCGGTCACACTGTTATTAACCAATGATAACATTTCCATCGATTGCAGATTGTAATTATGAATCTGTGCGCCACTTAATATGAAAGATTCACCAATCTGCCTTTTTCCCCTCTCTGGATAAATGTTGAAGTGAATCAGACACTTGATCACACTGTGTCGTGCTGTGTCTCTCTTTATGCTTTTCATCCATCTCTCCACAATTATTTTCTTCCATCTCTCTAATTAGCAAATGACAAGCCTGTAATGGGACAGAATGACCATGAACTAGTCCACATCACAATGCTGAAAGACTCTAAGCCAAGACAGCTCAGAACATCTTGTCCTGGTTTTGTAATTCTGTTCTTATGCTCTCCTTAAGAGTCTCAAAGGAAAAGCTGGAGAGTTCTCATAGAAGCTTTTCAAAAGATAAGCTCAAGGATGAAACAACTGATTTTTGTATTCTGGACAATAATGATGTATCCATGAAAATGCAGTTGGCTAGATAAAATCTTAAACATCAGACAACTTCATTTGTAAGAGCTGCTCAAATATTCAAACTTTGGAGATCTAACAAGGATGTACTAGTTCAACGGTAAACTATTTCTGCTTTGACATTTGATTTGGCTTGATAATGAAAATTAAGCATTTTGGCTTCATGGTTGAAATCCATCCAAAGCTGATGTTCTGAAAAGTAAAAATTGCAGTACCTGACAGAAAAAAAAGACTTACTGAGCCATTGTTGAGTCATACTATTCAGCGCCCTGCGGAGGTGCACTGGTCTTTGCATGCTACTTGGCAACAAGAGGCTTATTTATATACCTGTAAATAAACATTAGTTGGAATATTACAAAGAGTTTATCGTTCAGTTTGTACAAAGTCTGATGTCGGCTGATTTTCTGCAACATGACCAGGTTCTATGCACTGCACTAAACAAAGGTGAGTATGTAGTAGTGGTGCATATCAAGCTCTATCCTGCTATTTACAGCTCTTTATCTGCATAACGATTGTGGTTGTCCCAGTTGTCCTTCACCCCAGCCACATCTTTCTGATCTTTACTAGGTTAAACTGAGGCACTCCCAGAAGGGACATGCAATCACTCTCTGCCCGAGGGTCTCCTCCCAGTTGGACATGTCCAGAATACCTCCACAGGGAGGTGTCTAGGAGGCATCCTCAACAGATAAGGTTCTATCCCTTTATGCCTGAGGTGCCAGGCCCTAAGGGAGACCTCACACAACCTATCCTACCTACGATTTATTTAGGAGAAACATTGTGTGTCCATGTGACTCTGAAGGGTTTCCCATGGACAGTCCCAAGTGAGGGCTACAATAAGAGTCATTCAAAGGCTTGGACCCACGAGGCTCATCTGGGCACAATCCAACACAGCACTATGAAGCCAAATGCGCTCACCTCCTGCAAGGACAGGGGTAAAGCTCTGGCACGCTGCCAGCTTGGAAATGAGAAAACAGCATGGACCTCGGTGGCCTGAACCTTGTCAAATTATTTTTTTTTCAGAAGAATATAAAGTGCCTTAGTGCTGGCAAAAATCCCGAAAGCTTTGATTCTCTGTAAAACACATCAGACTAATTGAATATCTGAACACAATGGCACTACTCTCATGCCTCTCCATTCACATGCACATAGGGATTAGGGTATGAATTTATCACCAGTTGATGAGGTCTTATTACACAAAGATCAGTGGTGGCCAGTCTTTTGCTGTGAGAAAAACACAGTTTCACTGTAGCTATGCTTAATTCAAAGAAATTATAATTATATTTTGAGTTCCTCCAGTTCCCCCCAAGGATCAATTTCTTTCTTTTTTTTAACAAAACTTGTAATACTGACTTGTAAAGAGTTTCAAATTGTTCTCCTCCTGTTGGCAGGTTTAACAGACTGAGCGCTATTTCTGGATATTCAAAAAGATACTGTTAAACTCAAAACGATCTGAAAAGCACAAATTTGCCATTGGTGCTGATATTAAAACAGGGTCTTCTCACACAAATTGTAGACCAACATTTAGCAAACTTTATTATAAATGCTGCAAAATGTTTTTCTATGAATCCGTCACTATGGAAAATATCTATTATCTGTTACATATAAGAAACATCACCAATAAATCTAGTAACTGGAAACTAAAGCCTGCTAAAGCAGCCTTTTAAGGGCAGCCAGCATGCCTGCTTGGCAGTATCCTTAGCACAGATTTACACTTTTTCCACTCTTTCCATCTGGCTTTTAAGTTCTGAATTTGCTGAGATAGAGTGTTTTCCTACGACAGATACGAGAGCACCTGCTGGGAACTCTCTCTCCCTCCATTACACATTTCAGCTACTTTCTTTGCAATCACAAACAAACTGTCTTTTCATTTCTTCTCCAACCAACCACACAGACCTCAACAAACAATCTTCTAGTTTAAACTCTCATCCACTGCGTTCAACCTACTCAGTACACAAGGACCTCTTACACTATCTTCTGATCTGTATGATATTCATCATGAACCACCGTCCTCTCATATTGCAGCTTATCTTTCGTAATCAACTTCCCGTGATTGTATCTACCACTGCACTGTATCTCCAAAGTGTGAGGCAACAATATAATGAATATAACAATAATTACAAACACTAGAGACACTTGCATTACTGTATATGCTTCATTCCCCTCCAAAGACGTGTGTCCATTTAATGTCCTGTAGCATTTATTACAAGTCAAGCCCCACTACACACTAACATGCTAACAAATATTTAATTGACAGCAGGAGGTTTTTATAATATATTATGGATGATAAAAATAAATATTTAATCCGGCTGTGAGAACTGTTCTGATCTCAGACAGATATTTAAGCCTTGATGTTATGAAATTATGCAGATTCCTGTCACATGCTATTCATTATCAAGCCGTGCACATCAGCATGTTCTCACCACTGCTGCAAGCAGTTGTATCAACAATGATTTAATGGAAACATGTTATTCATGTTAGCCATCCCTACACTGTGTTTGCGTTCTGTATCTTTTACTCTGTGCTGTCAGGATGTATGTCACAAGAGAAGAAGGGGAGCTGGGCAAACAAGAGAGTCAAAAAAGGTATAAAGAAAGAGGTAGAGCAAATAAAAAGCTCAGTGCAGCCCACTCTTACCTTTGGGAAAACATTATGATTATTACACATTAGTATAATTGGAAACCAGCTGGAAGCTGTGACAAAATAAAGTCCACAGTATACTGAAATCAAACTAATACTAATAATAACTACATAACATGTTCTCACCAACAATATTCCACTTCTTGAACCTAAAGCAGCAAAACTCCAAGTGCAATATTAAGTCCTTATTGCAATATTGAACATGAGTAGTCATTTTAAACATTTGCCATTCTCATCAGGTGAAGATGCCCTGGCGATGAGTCAGGTGTCCACAGGCTGCAAACTGTAGGTACATCTCACGTTTAAAGACAATGATATTACAGTGCCAATTAGACATTTCCATACAGGGAAGGTGAACTTGGCAGTGCATGTGTGTGTGTGTGTGTGTGTATGTGCGTCAGCACGTTACCTGAGGTGGGCGATTTGCTTCTCTCCATGTCGATGGACTGCTGGTTGTCAGAGAGTTCAGTAAGGCCTGCCGCAGCCAATGGCAGCCGAGCAGAAGAAAAGGTAGAGTACACACAGTCTGTCAGATTATTTTATCTTTGCCAGCCGTACAGAGTGTAGAAGAGAAGTCGGTTTGAATGATGTCAGCCACACAAAGCCCTGAGAAAGAGCTTAGAGTACAGGTTATTAAAAATCTTTGGTTCATCTCTGATAAGCTGCATAATGAATTCTAGTACTCAATTATTATTTGTGAATTATTTGGGATTTTCTGAGGATCAAGTCTTCACTAGTGTTTCACACTTGCTGTTTACTTTTCTTAAGTTCTTAAGCTTCATTTTGCTTTCTAGGAGCAAAGTGGCTGAAACCAGATGTGACCTGCACTACCATCTGTTTACTATATTTAAACATTCATTTTAGATTTTCAACCAGATTGCATTAAAATGTCAACTTGACCATAGTTTCTACAGTATGTAGTGCAAATCTCATCATGAAGTAGCTTATACACAACAAAACAAACACAAACTTGATCAGGATCTGATCAAATATGATCACATGCACCAAGCACAGGCCAGAATGAGAAGTCATACCTATTCCCTCTTTAAAACCCAAACGCTGACATTTCTAATTCTTGTTCATATTAGTTTGAATGTGGGGTGTTTAAGCTGTGTTCATCATGGCTTCATTAACAACCACTGAACCGTCACAATTGTTTCATTTCAGTAAAAGTTTCCAGCAAAACTTCCTAATGCAAAATTTCCTTCATTCATTTACATTGGCATTATAAATGAATGAAGGCATTGAAAAGGACTCTGATAAAAAAAAAAGAAAACTTTATTGTAGTCTGAAATTAAAAATGTATTTGCAATCATTAAATAATAGCACACATTTTAGTTTCTTTGAGATGACCAAGGCTTTATTCACCCCACTTACTATTTGTCAGTTAAAATATACATCATGTGGAACATTTATCAATATTTATGACTGCCTTTACTTAACAGATTAAAAGCAGCGTCTCTCTCTCTGCAAGGGCATACTGTTGGACATGACTGGAATATGGGAGTTCTGTTTCAGAATACAAAACAACCACTTTCATTCCAATCATCTCTTTGGTTTGTCCCTTTGTTTCCACATCATCCTTTTCCAGTCCCTATGGCAACAATCCCTACCAGCCCTGTTGTCCTTGTACGTCTCACCAAAACACTGCCCCAACCTCCCCAAATCCCCCACCCGCACACAAACACAGTCCCCCAGCCTTTAGGAAGGCTCGACTTACTCTGATAGGATGTACGGATCCTTTTCTTTGAATCTGAATAAAAGTTAGATAGGCCACGCATGCAAAACTCTGTCAGGCAGGCCCGCATGCCCACACCAGCAGCCACAGAGTCACCAAAAGGTGGTGGGAGGAGGAGGAGGAGGAGGAGGAGGGAAGAAAGGAGTGATGGAAAGGATGGAGGACCAGAATAATAAAAAAAAAAAAGTGTTGGTGGAGATTTAGGGCAGGGAGTGATGAGAGAGGACAGGAGAGTGGGAAAGAGAGAAAGGTAGCAGAGCGATGCATAAGTAAGGTGGTATAGAAGGAAAGGTGGTAAAAGAAAGAAGTAAGCAGAATTGAGGAAGGATGGATGGTGAAAAAATTGAGTTAAGAGATTATAGCATGGAGGGGGGGGGAAGACAAAGGAGGGAAGGGGAGAGAAAAGAACACACAAGCTTAGAGTTGAAAATAAAGTGAGAGCGAGCAGCAACCGAGTTAGTGTCAGGGGAGGACAGAAAAGATATACCCACTACTGCTGCAAACCCGAGAAATGCTGACATGATTGGTCATTCAAGTACTTTGTTAGCAAGTAACATATCATTACTTACAAAGCAGCATCAAAATAAATCTCTTCAAATAAATGGTTTACACTGCATTTTGTTTACATACTTTTTGCCATTTGCCTCTTATTAGGCTGGCATTAATAATGCATTACACTATAATCAGACCAACACACCTAAAATGATCAATAGTTATGCATTGTTTTATGAAATGAATACACTAACTTTGATTTGACATATATATAGTATACACATATACATATGTGTGACAACATCTAAAAATGTTGTGGGAAGGACAGAAGAATAATTTCTAAAAAGTTGGAATGCTTCAAAGAGAAAGAGGAGCTTAAAGATTTAGCCTTTTGTCAATGTTTTGTCTTTGGTATTGATTTAACTCCAGCATAACAAGTGCCTGAGATCATAACACCACCACCTGGGGTACAAAAAAAAAGAGGACCAGTGTCCAATTTATTATTTTTCTTTCCGTTTCTAAATTGATTTTAAAGACCCCAACACAGAAGGAGTTTAAGAAAAAGAGGAAGTTGGGAACAATAAGTGCCGTGGCAGTCAATAAAAGCACTTATGCATCAGCAAATGAAAAGAGTTGCGTCTAAAGCCCAAATTTATCCCTCCATCCACCTTGATATTCGCTTTCACACAAGTCCTGAATACAGGTAAAGCATTTTCAGCTACACTTGTGGGAATTATGTAATAAGAAAGCTCAGTAGTTTAAATTACTTAAAGGTCCTAAGACATCTAAAATATTAAAATACTGGTGCTGCAATGCCGTTCAAATCCAAAGGTTAGAGTGGGGTGAAATAAGAATGGTGTGTTAGACAATCATTTCTGGATGGTGGAGCTAAATATTTTTACAGAAGGGTAAGTATAAAAACGAGGCTTCAGAGACAGTCACTAGCCATGATTGGCAGAGAAAAGGGGGTCAGGGGTCAGGAAGTACAACAAGACCTCTGTGGCTTTTGACTACAGATCTAAACTCAAGCAGGACTAAAAACAGAAAGGACAGAGAAATCAAACAACAACATGCATAATAATGCCACTGTGGAATGATACGCAGCTTGTTAACATGCACTTCATATCATAGTGCAGATGTGACAGGCATACTGATGATGGACGGGTGTTTGTTTTAGTTTTTGCATCTTTATTATGTGAGAGAAAGAGAGAAAAGAGAGGAGAGAAATAAGGTGGGACTGATACAGCTTTTGAATACTGATAAAGCTTCTTATGTTTTTGGAATTTGTTCGTAGATTAACTATATTTTATGTAAATTTGTTCTAAGTTTGACCCTTTTCTTGTTTCTTTCTCACAACTTCATCCAGGTAGATAACACTAAAGATTCTTAATTTAATCACAAATAAAACATGGTTTTATTGAAATAAGGTTAATATAAATATGTCTATTTATGATTATGGTTAATAATCAAATTGTTATAGTGTCACTGAATGCCTCCCTTTTACAGTCTAATAATATTCTATCCATTGTGTACTATAACCAGTAGTGTCAGTAGTATTCAGATCCTTTACTTAAGTAAAAGCAATACCACACAATAAAATACTTTGGAAATAAATGTAATGTAATGCAAAATCAAATTCAGAGATATATTATTACAAAATCTATGTAAATTATTGGATTTTATATTCTTATATACATGAATTTGTTATAGAAACGAATGTTGCTCCTGGTGGAACTAACTACCCTATATTCTGTTGTCCAGTTCAACTGTAACAGTATTAAATATTAATTGTTTTCTATTAATATTTCATAAACAAGAACCTCACAGTATGTACTATACTTGAACACATGTACTTAGTTCCCTTCCATCAATGAAGGTATTGGTAGGGGAAGGTAATAGCCTGATTAAACAACAGTGAGCAGGTTAAGCGCTTGGCATTGATGAAATATACAGGAAATGTTAATTAAATGGGCATCATTAATGTCAGATTATCCATGAAAGATCAGATCAGAATCTTCATAGATCAGTCTAACCTTGGAAAGAAGAACAGACAGAAGGAGTGGACAGAAGACAGAAGAAATAGAGATAGACAGATAGAGTGGACAGGAGAATAGGAAACAGGTGATAGACGGGATGCAGTGACCTCATTCTTGTCACCTTATTGTGTGGCTGCACAATGAGTCAGTTGTGTACGTGCATGCGTGTCAGGATCCCAGTGGTGTGTGTGTGTGTTACCTGAGGTGGACTGTCTATTCCTGCGGGGGGAGCGGGTAAGGCGCTGGTAGGGATCGGCGGCTCCATACAGATCCAGTGTCGACATACACAACAGGATGGTTTTCTGCAAGTAGTCCACCACCGCTAGGCCATTAGAGTTCCCAAACGCCAAACTGGATACACACAAACAACAAGGAGGCACGTGGACATGCACAGACACACACACAGGCATTTGCATTTACATGGGGGAGAAAGAGTCAGCTGTGACAGTTTATACTGTCGGCAGATTTATTTTAAGTTATTCTCACTGGCATTAAAGGTGCTACATGTGGCATTATCAAACATTGACAAATTAACTGTGACATTTTAGGGTAATTAGTGTCAACAATAGCTTGTCTTTATCTCACACTGCTATTGTTCCTGTTTTTGAATATTAATACCAGATATCCCATAAGCCCCATTAACACTTCCTCTGGCTTAACTGATCAAGAAAAACGTCTTGGCAGTCATTTTTTTCTTTTTGTCTTTGTACAAAAAAGGCTCCAGTTGATCAGGCGTTAACCAGAATTAGACGCTATTCACGACAAATGACTCGATCACAGACTTTCAATTCAGCAAACAGGGAAACAATGATGAAGTGAGGCAAATATATAAATGTCACTCAACCTTCCGCTGCCCAGTTTTCTCCCATATGCACCAGATGTCTGGCTCAGTTTACATTACTGTCACATGGTAAGATGGCTGAGACCACAACAAGAGCATCCAATTTGGAACCAATTTGTTGTTGTGTTTGAAAGAGCTATTATGTCATGTACTCTGTGTAAGCAACAATTTACCATAAACCACGGTCATGCATTTAAAATCATATCAGTCAGAATACACTAGAAAGCCATCAAGTGCAAAGGCAGCAGTGGACAAACACTATTCTTATCTAGTCTTTCATTCAGCTTATAATAACAACAACAAAACAGACAGTACCAGGAAACTACGTTCATAGATTGAAGCTAAAGGCTTGACAGCTGGAGAAAATTGTCTGCGATCCGTGTTATTTTGGTCATGAATGGGATAATAGCAACTTTAATCTCCTACTTTTTACTTCCAATTTCAGAATGGCCAAAAGGAATTCATTCAGTCCAATGCAATAGCATTATAACCTTCATTAACTTCTTGAAACCTAACCTGACAGTGAGGACTATGCACGTGTGTGTGTGTGTGTGTGTGCGGCCAGGGAAACAAAAAAAGAATAGAACAAAATAAAACAATTTCCGCAATGCTGTGAGTAGCTTTAGAGGAGGGAGGGAAAGCGTGGCCCTGCCTTGACCCGTAAAGAGCTTTTTTAAAGAGCTGTGATTTTATATCTGCCAACAGAACATCTCTTGACAGCAAAACTATACAAGTGGTGTCATTCAGCTTCCCTTCAACATGGCACATTTTAGAAATTTGTGAATTTGAAAACTGAAATGTATAAAAAACAATAAAACAAAGGAGACAGAAGATGAGGAAACAGCAGAAAGAAGTAGAAGATGAAATGATGACTACTTAATCTATTTTTACTTGTTTCCAGACAGACTCAGGAGTCTAATATACTATCTTCATGCCTGCACACACTGTAAATGAAAGCCCGATGCTGAGCATTTTTGGGTCTTAAATCAGCTCTACCTGTGTGAACACACCGATTTTGACTGCAGTATGCTGTAAACAAGCATGCTTGCCGACCCTGTATCCCAATATTCAAAAGATTTGAGTCCTCACTTTTAAAAAGCCTTGTTATTATTAATAAGTACATGAGTTCAGGTGTGTAGTTCTCTCCCCCTTTTAATTGCAGGCAATAAAAGCAACAATACTAACCATAACCATGCAAAATGTAATCCTACCCTCATCTGTCATTTTTTTAAATACCAGAACAGCTTGTAGTGGATTATTACTTTAAATAAAAGATACATTATTACTGACTAATAACTGCTGCTGGGACTTTAATGGTCTACAACCACAGTGTATTGTCATCTTATATTAGTCAACCTTTAAAGTATGCCTATGATGCTCCAGAAATTGAATTATGCATACACACAAGCATGCTGTGTGCACTTTAGAGTCAGTGTGTTAGATGATTTCTTTTTAAGTTTGAACCACTGTGCATGCAGTTCCTCTATTACAACTTTAATAAACAGGAACTATCTGGTGCTAAGCTAAATTAAAGCTATAGTGTAAACCAGCCATGTTCAGTTTATCTGCTGTTCCTGAACTCTCATGTGTAATCTTTTTCTCTTTTGTCCAAAGTCAATTTGTGCAAACTTCCCTAACCTCTAACAAGTATGGCCTGAATACAGACTAGCATAGACGTGGAGCCAATCAGAACTGTAGATAAATAATATTATTAATATTCTTAATCTAGACGGACAAATGACTAATTACACAGATGGATAGGTAGACCAGCTGACAGACAGACAGACTGTCATGCATCTGGACACTTACAGGCCATAGGCTGAGTTGATGTCCAGGCTGGTGATCTGTTGTGGAGGTTCTCCATCTACCCACAGCAGCTGGATGACCAGCTCTGCCTGGTAGCCAGGAGGGACACGAACCATCCGGTCCTTCACCCTAAACAGACATGGAGAAGAGTTTAGATTACTGTGTAATATAAAAACAGTACTTAGTAGCAAAGAGACACAAATGTATATGCTTGCATCATAAAAATTACCTGGGAAGTCCAATAAGTAACAGCTAAACAGTTAGTATGCATGGGAATACAGTTAAAACTGCAGACAAACAAAAGCTATGCATTTTGTGATCTTACTTAAGGCAGGGGATGCTGTCTTTGATACCCTCGGGTGTCCCACTGCCGGGGCTAGCTGGGTGTTGGTGATGGGGTTGGGGTGAGTGGGAGCCGGGCTCTGTGAAGCAGGGATTGTTTTCATTCTCGGATGGAGAGATGACATCTTCCGACTCACACTGTAGGCGCACCTCTAGCGACTGATTATGACACAGACACAAATATATGGATTAATCTATCATAATAGCCAACTAATCACATTTTTCTTTTTTTTTTAAAAAAAAGGATGTCACTCCTTGTGTTTTGATGATAATCTCACCACTATCTGAGTGTTGGCATCTTGTTTGCTGAAGCGATACAGGATGATGTGGGCTGAGATGCCAACCACACAGAAGATGCGACTCTGAGGGCACCAGCTGACCATTTGAATAGCAAATGGATCTTCCTCCACCAACTCAGCTGCTCGGCCTTCACCCAGCTTTGGCTTCTCAAACACTTTGGAGGTCTTCAGTTTGTATAACATCTGTAATGTGACTGGTTGGATAAATGTTTATTATGGTGAAAATACTGTGAAAGCGAAATATATTGTGAAGGTCAAAACACATACATGGAGAAAAAAAACTGACATTGCCAGGGGAGCAATGAAGGAATATGTTGCCTAGTGCAACTGTACAGTATGATGTTAGTGCTTTTAAACAAGTTGTATGGATAGATAAGCTTTATCAGGCCATGCCTGGTACACAAACCTATAGGTAGGACGTTTTTACAGCTTGCTGTTCTCCACAATCAAGACAACAACACAACACTCAAAAAAATGTATAAATGCAGTTTTTTTGTTTTTTGTTTCTCTAAAATTCTCTTCACAAATTTGTTAAATCTGTGTCAGTAAGCACGTCTCCATACCCAAAATAATAAACATCTTTTAAAAATACGTTGTTTAGGCAATGAACTAGAGCTACAGTTCTTTTTTCCCAGCAAAGTCATGATCTGCTATGCTTCTGATTGGCTAGTATTTGTTGCCTTCATTGGAATATCAGGGTTATAATAGGGAAAAAATACTATTTATTTAAACAGCCTGAGTCGAACAAAAAAAACAAAAAAAAAAAACAGAAAAGCTTAGAGTGTGGACTTACTTGCAGATGCGTCCCAGAACTTAATCGATCCATCAGCATGTCTGAACAAAGGGAAAGATTTTTTTTAAACTTTATTTATTTATTTATTTTTTGTTGACTTGATTAGGAAATAAAGAGGATATGTATGGTATTTAACTTTACACCTTATTACAGACTTTTCAACTTTGATACAATATTAATTAAACAATACCTAATATCTCTTTCAATACAACAGCAAGTCCTAGATATACAAACTAGGGAAAGATTTGTAGTTTTAATGGCAATGTTTCCCACAGACTGCAAATGTAAATGAGCTGAATATTAGATTTTATCTGAAGTGACGATAGTGAAGTAACACTACTTCTTGCTTTAACTGGACTTAACTCACATAGAAGTTATTTCGGCCTTGAGGATTACTGATTTTGAATGTTAGCCTGTGCAGGGATCATCATCTGTCCATTATTTATCGTTTCTGATAACTGAAGTGAAGTTGAATCAATTTAGGAATTGTAGGTGTACTACAGAGGACATATCTCTACGGTTGGTTGGTTTCATATGTCTAGACTGCTGCTGATATCTGTGAGTGTTGCCTAAAAGTAGACATCACCCAGTGTGCACTCTTCAGAATAAGTTAACATCTCTGTCAACCCCTTACAATGCAGTATGGCCCCAGGTTTCACTGTGCTGGGGAAGTACAGACCCAAATCAAACTTCTAAAGCACAAAATATAAATCAGTTGTCTTGTCCTGTTGTCTGCTCCAGTGGCATGAGCAAGGAGATGCAAATGCTGGAGATTCTCCTAACACCTTAGGCCAAAGGTTGCCATGTGTTTAGACCTAAATAATATATTTCTGTCATTATACCTGACTTACCCTGTTATTATAATCTCTGGGTAGGTGTAGGAGCCTAACGTCCATGTTCCTCCACTGATTGGCCACTCCTGACATGGTTAAGAGAGAGTGTTGATTATTTTGAAAACCTAATCAGATCATCTTGTCTTTTTCTACTATTGGACTCTGTCGGTAAGATTTCATTTTATTCCAAACACACATGCTTTCATCTTCAAATATGAAACAATACTGATTAAAATGACTCATATGCAAATGAGAACCCACAATTTGCTTCAAGTTCATAGCAGCAAGCGTTTTTCTTCACGAATCCTGATGATCATTCACATTACAATTGGTGACCCTTTTTTAAATTTTTTTATTATTAAACAGTGGCACCATTCAGGCATATTCATATACAGTGTGCAAAGAAATCACTTTGAAAAAATTACTACAAATATTTTTAGATATTTTTTAGATATTTTCTAAAAATAGTCACAACATGACTAAACATTGTAATTACCAAAAAAATATATATTATAAATTACCATCATACCACCATCAGGACCATCATATTTTCCGTATCCTACCTTTTGGCTGTAGCCAGTCTTCTTGTGTTTAGCTCCTATAGAGTAGAGGATGGGGATAATGTCTGGTGGACACTCTGCAAAATAGGCTGTGCAGGTAACCGGAGACTCATGGACGTCCATTGGGTACGGGTTCTCAAAGACAGGGAAGCTGCAAGATACGTGATATAACATAACTATGATGACAAGATAGGAAGAAATGGACGTTGAAGTCATCATAAAATAACATCAAGGAGATACTTGATCTGCACGGCATTGTCTGTTAATTAAATCAGAATAATGCAAATTAAGGTTGCATACTTTAACTAGATTTTCAGATCTGTTCACTAAACTTAAAAAACTGAAGTACTGTTACTAAGATGTATGAAAATTTGCAAAGTCATCTATGCTCCGCCATCAGATTGCAGCTGAGGTAAAAACGGCACTGCTATGTGCCATCATGCAGGTGTGCTACTGAACCATATGTAGATAGTTTGTGCCAAATATTAATTATTTTTTGAACAGTAAAATTTAAAAATATGAGTGTTATCAGCTATCGCATCTGCATCCTCTGGGTGCAGTCCATGGACTTATTTATAATGGGCAATTTAAACACAATTAACAGCTAATCAATGAGCTGACATTGTCAACAGAGACGATTTGGACAAGTTAAAACTACATTAAGCCTTATCAGGAGACATTTATATCTAACAGCTTTAATTAGGTAACCTAAATAACCAGGTTACATAATTTATACATTTCACACTGAAGGCCTTATTTATAGTATTTGTTAAACCTGTAAGAACTGCTCCA
Organism: Larimichthys crocea; assembly: GCF_000972845.2. NCBI lineage: Eukaryota > Metazoa > Chordata > Actinopteri > Sciaenidae > Larimichthys > Larimichthys crocea. The sequence continues at coordinate 7,538,428 of NC_040028.1, forward strand.
CATCAGCACCTTTCAGCTTAACTTTTATTCCCTACAATACAGTGATAACAAGGTAATTTCATCTTCATACCAAGAGTAAAATGTCTTTATTGAAACATTTAGCCCTTTTCATTTTCCCTGAAGTGTAACTTTGAGTGACACTGGTTTGTTCTTTAACGCCTTCATTTTGTTATAGACTGTGACAGGATTTGGCTTATGGATAAATGATATAAGTAGTGTTTGCCCCTGAGGTAATGCCAGGTGATATCATCTCATGTCAAAAGTTGACATGTGATGATAGGACTTCACAGTCACATGGAGCTTAGCTGCTGGAAGGAAGTGTTTTATGTGAAACACATACTTGCTCTGTGTCAGATCCACCACAATTAAGTCCTTCTCCAAAAGCACCACCACTGCGTAAGGCTCCTGCACCTCTGTAAGACACAAAGCCAAGCTGAAGAGGATAATGCTTAATCCATTTTTACACTACAATCACAAACATAAAAAGATGTTCAAAGTGTTTTGGGACAATATTTAATTCTTTCACAGCCCTCTTTGTGGCAACCAAGAAACTACTCACCGTTGTTGTAAGGAGTCTCGCAGAGTGCCATAAACTCTACAATAGGATAGTCCATCTCCAGCACAGTGATGGCCTTGCCGTGCATTATGGTTAATGTTGGCCGCCGTCCTGCCTTGTCATATGAAAGACCCCCAGAGAAGATAATAAAAGGGTCACTGTTGTGGAGAAAGAACAGGACTTTAGGAAGACTTGTTCTGTATCAATGCTAGCGGCAGTAGCACTAACAAGCCACATAATGAAATAAATGGCAGAATGAATGAATAAATCAATTAATCAGACAGATAAACTATTTACAAATAGTTTAACTGTCTGATTATTGATTAGATTGATAAATCTGATTATGTGGCTTAGAATCTATTTATAAGCCACTAACCAAACACATCTGTGAAAAATGAATGAATGAAATCTACATGTACATAAAAATAACAATTTCGAATCTCTAATCACGAATAAATTCCCTAATTTTGCTAAAGCTTATAAAATGTGTTCCAATTAAAATGTGTTATTTCATCCCCCATTAGCACATTATAAGAGGCAATTATAAAATTTTGTTTTGTAAAAACACAAATGATTTTTCTGTTGGTTGCTCATGATTATCACCAAGTGGAGTCTCATAAGAAACTTCATAAGAAATCTTTTGAATTAACTACCCGGAAACTTACAACTTAATGAAAACAGGCAAATTGGATCTGAACATTAGTTTTCAAAGCAAATATTGTACCTGCTTCTCGAGGTCTTGTACTCCACTTTGAGTATGGGTTTACATGACTCCTTTCTCCCGTCCTTCTGTATCTTTCCTGATTTAGAAAAATAGCAAAATAATGGACAAGATTTCAGGCCAATATCACATTTACTGTTACTATTCTACTGAAACTAGTACATAGTTTTTGGTATGTAAGCAGTTTGATCAGGTTACTTTTGTGTAACATAAGCCTGGTGTAATTTCCTCTTGACATGACAATTCAGTTTGCCAAATCATAAGCACAATGCAATTCATGTTATTTCAAATATGCTTGTTTAAAAAAATCCCAGCTGGAGGGCAGAGGGACCTTGGATTTCAGTTCATGGTCACCGTGCACTGAACAAAAGTATTTCTGAAAAAATGTGAAAAACATATAACAGATTTTCTGCTTCTGGGTTTACAAAATGGAATACATCATTTTTTTTCAAATATTATCCGGATGCCAGATCTAGATAGGAATTAATTAATAAAACGAAAGGATGACTATAATAAAAATAAACAAATATCCATCTTCCTATGCTGCATCTATTAAATATATATGTACTGCAGCGAGAGTCTCAATTTTCTTTACTTGTCAAAACAATGAAAAGTGGATGTAAAGAAGTATTTTTAACGTAACTTCTCACTAAAAGCAAACACTTGCATAGTTGCAACTATTGCATGGTTGCATTTTGTGTTGCCAAATACATTTTGAAGGAAACACTTTCAGCACAAAACACAAAAGTGGTCAGGGTGGATGGTGAGTGTCCAAATCACAGTATTTTGACTCTGGATCCCAAATTTGGTTGAAACTGGAAAAAGATGATGGTTTTGCTTCAACAATGACTAGGTATTGCCAGCTTTGCAGACATTAATCAATCATGCTTTAGTTGCCAGGAATAGATATCGTATGGAAAACAAATTAAATACATTAAGGGTGAACATTTAGCAAAGTTGATAAGAAGACATTTTGGAGATAGCAAGGTATAATTTCCATATATGTTTCATGTAAAGGTTTTGTCATTATGAGATACAATCTGTGCTCCGCTGCATTTCCTACATGTACGTACATGTGATTTCAATTTGGTTTTTAATTGTTTACACATTGCTTCTTATCCATAATCTCTGTCAGGCAGCCAAAGCTCTGGCTAACAGTGATTTATCATCAGTGAACAGGCTCAAAGGTGCAGGATTACAACACACACTGAAATGTCAAAGCAGAAAAAGGACAGAGAAAAGGGAAATGGAATAGCAGAAAAATAAAAGTAAATACACAAACATCTTGATGTGATATTGTGATATTGGTCGCACCCAGGGCTGTATAAAGATTTAACCTGACACATGAAATGGTTTCAAGCATTTGTTGTTACATGTCAGTATGTGTATACACTGTTATTACTATGTAATCTATACAGGTGGACAAATATAAAAGAAAAATCAAATGGAAAAAACAAAAATTGCCATATACTTTCATTTGTTACATTGATGACGATTTATAGTTAATCCACGTGTTTATGTTTAATCTTGTCTTTCCTCTTAAAATAAATTACCTCGTAGCCATCACACTCCTTCTTCCCTCTGGGTTACTAACAGTTTACATTAATTAGTGTAAGCATTAGCTCAAACAATTGTTTGTTCATTTGTCTCTCAATGACACAAATAAATAAAAACTTGACTGCTGTGATCCAATACCAGCTCGAAGTGCATGTTTAAACTAAACTACCAGAAATACACTATAAATGTTGTTGTCCTAACGGAGATTAAACCAATCTGGATTACTCTCTGATTAAAGTGTTTCTTAATTTCTATCAGGTTCAATTTCATTATGTTTTCTGGTTTTATTTGGAATAAAAATATAAATAAATAAATATAAAAATAATCATTTGCCTACACATACTGTATATGTACAATAAAATATAATGATGAATGATGCATAGACACCCTATGACGTGAGGCTGATTGCTCTGGAAAATGGCTTTGCTGGGGCAGTTTTTGTAGTGGTAACAAGATTATTCTATGTTGTTGGCGGACAGCTCAGGTTCAAACCAATGTGGACAGCAGGCCTCCGGTCTGCCTCTAGCTTCCAGCATGACATGTGAGCACAACAAATAGCACAGCAAGTGACAGCAGCATCCAGCAAGCAAAGCAGCAAGCTACGCTGGGTCTGCTGGTTGTGTGATAAATGACTTACATTGTCCTGCCAGAATGAGTTCACATATCTATTTTGTAACAGACTAAGTTCATTTATATACTTCTAGAACAGAGGTAGACAGTTTCATTCCCAGGGAATTACATGTTTACTGTTAACTTTTCTTCTTTTTCATATTCTTACTTAATCATTATGTCATTTTCAGGACACTCAGTTCAAATCCCCTGTCTTTGCACTCTCACCCTGCGTCATACCAAATGTCTGACAAATATCTGGAACATAAACAATCTGTTGTATTTGACCATGTTCTATGGTCTATTGCCCTGTCCCTAACATTCACCGCCCACGTCCTTCACTCTTGCCTTCCTGTTTTGTGATTTTGCCTGAGATCACAGCTCACAGCAGGGAGTTTATTCATCACCAGAGAGCTAACAAGGTCGGGATGCCCTGCCAGCACGCAAACAACGCCAGAGTAGGAGAGAAACAGAAAGAGGCCTAGGCAGGGGAAGAGTACACAGAATTTTGTGCGGAGTGAAAGTCATTCATTTAAACCGGTGTCTGCATATCATAGACAACCTATGAAACATTAATTAATGTTACAATCAATACTTAAAGTCAGAAGTTTATTCTCATTTGGATTATATTCTATTCATGTCTGCTATGCTAAAAGCCCAATGACCCACTTTTTCCAGCATGTGATCATCAAAATGTCATGTTCAAAAAAAGAAAAAGAAAGTATCCCGTGAGTGTGCATCTCACCATGAGGGAAGGTGACCTGGAATGGCTTGGTGGTGTTTCTGAGGTTCCACATCGTCAGGCTGCCATCTGAGTGACTGCACATGAACTGCTTCCCTTCATGATGCCAGCCGACCGAATGGATGGCCTGCACCAATGAGACAGAGTGAATGGATTTTTACATGTGACATACTGTAAACATATGGGTGAAAAACTAAAGAAAAAAAAATCATAAAGTTTGTTAGTAAGGTTCCATCACAAGCCTCCAGGCCATTTAGTGTTTTGATGATGGCGGTGCAGAGCGCTGTGCAACACACTGCTCCAAAATCTCCCAAGGGTATTCAACCACCTACAGGACCCTTAAAGTCCCCTGAATTCTCATTCGCATAAAAGACTGCAAGGGTCTCCGTAAGGACCAGTAGAATCTCCTCACAGGTCGCTGGAACATCTTGAAGAACCACTAAAATATCTTAAAGACCCCAAAAGGACCTTTAGAACCACTTCAATGACTAATATAACCTCTAGAAGATTATTAATGGCAACTAAATGCTGGACCCCTTAAACCTTTTCAGTGACCACTACCATTATCAGTTACTAAAACCTCTAGGACCTCTCTACTGACCACTAGAATCTCCTTAATGACCCCTTGAACATCCTAAGGAACCTTTTCACTGACCACTACAACTTCCCTAATGACCACTATAACCCCATAGATGTCCCTTTGAACCTTCTTCAGATTCTTAAAATAACATAATGAAGTAAGGAATGTAAAGGGTGTTAGTAAAACCCAGCCGGGGTTGTTCCTTTAATCTGCATGTCAAAATGTTTAAGATTGTTTCAGATGTTTCATAACATGTCCTCATTTCAATGATAATCAATCTATTAAAATTCATTTAAAAGAAATATTAATAAAGGGCAACCTGCTTCCTTGAAAAGATGGTTTGTTATTAAGGTCGGCATGGCGGTGCAGTGGTTAGCCTCACAGCAAGAAGGTCCCTGGTTCGAACCTCTTTAGTGAACTTTCTGCCTGCGTGGGTTCTCACCAGGTACTCTGTCTTCTTCCCACAGTCCAAAGACATGCACTTAATAAGTTAACAGGTGACTCTACATTGCCCATATTAGAAGTTATATGAATGTTTTTTCTTCTGTATGTGTCAGCCCTGTGATGAACTGGTGACTTGTCCAGGGTGTACCTGGCCTCTCGCACAAAGCCAGCTGGGATAGGCTCCAGCCTCCTGTGACCCTGATAAGGATAAGCGGATTCAGATAATGGATGGATGGAGGGTTTGTTATTGGTGTTATTATCTACAGCATCAGAACTATGTTAACAAAAAAATGCACCTGACAATATTCTTATAAAGCAGCACGAGCCACATCTGCTCCACCACCTGTCGAGGTCTATCAAGTATACAGCCAAATAAATACTAATAAAGCTGCTCTAAGCAGTGTAGAAAGGGAGACCGCACGGGGAATGATTTCTACAGCATGTAACGTAAAATGGCAAAATATTGTTCTCTATAATGTTCATGATGTTTTAATGCCTTTTCCACAGTTGAACAACTGAGGTGACACTGCAGCAACACCACAGGAGTGAGGACCACATGTGCTTCCATCAGCATTTAGAAATTGAGCTCCAGCCATGTAACATTTACATATGATTTCTATTTCTGCCAGACTGTGTTTCTCTAGCTCTTTAGTATGAACCCAGTCACCCACAGATACATAATTTTACATTTATCTACCATTTAATTAAAAAAATAGCAGAAAATCTTCAAAAACAAACTCAACTTTCTTCAACTGACATTTAACCAAAGTGTAATTCTTGCCCTTACTGGGGATAATTTCCATCTTTAACATATATTTTATGTCTAAGCGTATCTAGTGTAGTCTTTAGGAGAGCTCCTTAAACACATTATTCACAGCTATTCTTGTCAAAGGTATAAAGGTTATCAAACCAGGGAATGCTGTGAGGGAATTAATGTTTTTTTTTTGTGCAATTTTTTATCCCCACTCTAGTGTCAAAATGAATTCCTCCGAAGATATTTGGCCTGATTTTGTTCTAAATTAACCTTTCCTGATTTGCACGTCCAGTGTGAGCCGCCTTGCAGTATTTGGCAGATGGAATGGAGCCTTTGGGTGCCTTTCATTATGCTAACGTGTCTCCTCACTTCCGTCACTCACATCTCTTCCTTGTGTCTTCACTGTGAGTGACGTGCAGAAGAGAGAGAGAGAGAAAGAAAATGAAAATCTCTACAAAAAGCTGTTGAAGTTTGTTTAGGATAATCTATTGTCAATGACACAGGTTGAGGTGCAGCATTTATACATCACACCACTTGAGAAACGACTTTCACATACATTAGGATACATTTGTGTTTCCTCACTTTAAACTCCCCCAGAAGCCTCCTTACTCCTCAAAGGTGCATTTACGGGTTGTAAGATCCTCTATAATAAAAAGCGAGAATTATTTTCAGGTCACAGGGTGACAGAGAAAGCAAGGGAGCATAAGTTAACATAATAAAAAAACACCCCATGTTGCATGTTTAACCCAAGAAGAAGAGGAAATTCAGAGATTTCTGTTGGACCTTTCTAATTAGCTACACTAGTTTGATGCTTCTTTGAACAAGTGTGACTGTTATTTGTGTTAAGCACAATGCATGTACACAGACGTCTAAAAAGGTCATAGGTTGCCAGTTCGTTTCCTTCCACATACTGTATATGTGTGAATTTGAAGCATTTGATGAAAACAAGCTTGGATTTGAAATTGTTTCAACCATGTTCATACACGTTCATACATCCACATCCATGACTACATTTTTTATGGCTGAAACTGTGGACCTAACCAATGGACAGAGTGAGCTAAAGAGCAGTTGCTTACAGCTAATGAAAGGTGTTAATCAAAAACAAAATAATAACCCAAAAACCCTTGTGTCTTTGCGTGATGTAACTGGTGTTGTTTCTCTGTACTCGGCTGAAGAGATGTGAGCCAGAGATGCTATGCCACGCTGGAGGTGGTGCACATGAAACCACATTAATGGATGTGAGCAGGATGTGACTCTTCACAGGAGATGAGTGATTGCAGCGGATACAGCGGATCAGTGCCACAAGGTGAAAATGTCTACAGGGCAAATTGGGTTTGAGGCCACAAAGAGACAGATTTGATGATGAGTAACATGTGTGTTTGAGAGTGGTTGTGTGTAGGTGTGTGCGCATGCATTCTCAGACTGACCTTGGATAAAATGTCCAAAGATAAACTCTGTACTGTACATTCGATCAATTTGCATCTAATCTCTAAAGCTGTGGTTATTCTAGTTTTAGTTACATTGTGGATTTAATTAGGAAGACTTGTTGTTAGCTGATAATGAGAAGCATGTAATGAACCTTCAGCACACTACTGTACTCTGGAAAATGCTACAAAAGAGTTATTATGATATAGTGGAGCAGCACTTAATGCTGCTCTATCTTTATTTCAAAATATCTCATATTACTAACAAATACACACCCTGGCAAATGCCACAGAAAATATGTAAACCAAACATCTTAGATACCAAGAAAAAAATCTCTTGTTAGTCTCCGCTGCTAACTAGAGGAAATGGCATCAAACATTCTTTGTCAACCACATCTTCACCTGTTTGAACTGACGCCGCTGTGCGATCTGTCAGAGGCAGACTGGCATGAGCATGGTGAAGTCCTTCCAATTACTACCCGATCAAACAGCAGTAATTGGTTGGCAGACAAACAGACATGGCATTCTAGCACTTGACATGACAGAAGACACTTTGTTGAAGATAATACAAGTTGATGCTGTTCAAAGATGAAAAGTGTGCTCCGTTTTGTTGGGACTAAAAAAGAAAAAAAGAAAGAAAAAAAAGCTAATTTCTGTCACTGAATGGGATAAGTGATGGGAGAAAGATGGAAAGACCAGACAGAGGCTGTTACAGGCCCAATACGTATTCATGCACCTTTTTCCTTTTCTTTTTAAAGTGATCTATGCTTTCATTATTACTGGATCTCAGCTTTCTTAAAGCCATCTGCTGATGTTTAGAGTTTGTTAATGACTGAATGCTTGAATTTTAATAAGCCCTGCTCCCCATGCTACAAAGTTTGAAACTCTGACTCCCATAGTGTCCTGGAAATGGCAAAAATCCCTTCATATTTCCACAAAAATGTTGTGGTTCACTCATTACAATCATGCACCCCCGCTGTGCAAACATGACTCATTTGTGTTGTAATTTCTACACTACTGTCAATTTCGCCAGAACCTACTTCCCGCTGTTATAACAAGAGATACCCACAGAGATATTGCTGAAATAAAATAGAATCATTACTAACAAAACACTGAAAGCCACTGAAAATCCAGCAGTGTAATCGCTAATTGCAAGCCCTCGCTTTGCAAACTACAGTGGCATTTTTTTGTGTTTAGGTTTGTCTGTTCTGGGCTATGGTAAAACTATGGTTCAACATGGCAGACTCCAGTGCATTTGTAGATATAAAAGGTTCGTTCTAAGGTAACAGAAATGTATCAGTTCTTATTTTCAGGTAATTATACACCAATGAAAACATAGGTATCCATATTATATTGCATTTCTGTCATATTCTGTACATAAAGCCCCTTAAATCTTACACACTGGACCTTTAATGCCAGAGTTATATGCATATTGGAGAGACACAAGAGGAGACTGTTTGGAAACAATACTGTTTCACCTGACAATATTCTCACTTCAGCTGTTAAATTTCTTGACGCAGAAGTGCACGGTGATAGCTCACCTCATCGTAGTAGATTCTGAAGTCGGCCTTCTTGCCCCGAAGGTCCCATTGTACGATTGTCCCGCTCTCAAACCCTATAAGCAGCTGTAGAGGGAAGTGGAAAGGAATGCAAAATAAGATATATTAAATACAGGAGCCTAAAAAAAGATGATGAGCTACACCAACAGAGAGTGGAGAGCAAAGTCAACAAAATTTGATCACAGATCAGAGAAGATGGGGCATGCTGAAGGACACGGCCTTTAAGACAGAATAGAGCAAGCAGCTTTCCTGCTGAGAGGAATGACTGCATGACATCTAAAAAGTAAAATGCACTAGAGGCAGAAAAAAAAGCTTTACATTAGTAACACTAGCAGTCACAACTGTAGCAAAGAAGAGTGAAAATGTCATGGGAACAAATACATTATGTACATACATGCGTCTGTAAAGATATGTGGTACCTGGATGAACATGTAGTTTGATATGCATTGAACAAATCGGCGATGCCGTGTTGCACTGCAAGATTCTTACTACAAGACGGCATTAGAAACTATTTTCTCACTGCACTTGTAGAGACTGTATTCAGTTCATGCACTGAAACGTCATTAAAGGAAAAACACTACAACATTACAGACCTGTCTTTGAATGATGTCGAGTAAGGCTAGGATATATAAAACAGTGATTATCAATACTAGTATATAGTTCTTTTAGGTGGGAAGATGATTAAAATCATTTCTATTCCCCACTGTTATGTTTTCTTTCTTAGTGATAATTAGGTAGCTGGCATGGTTTGCTATTTATATATCAAAACATGGAGTGAAAAATAAGGACAAAATGGAAAGGCTTTGAGAAATAACACACATGTATGACCCCCCGTCCTCTCTCTCTGGATCCTGCCCAATTCAGCCTTAAGGTGAAGCTCCTTCTTTTCCTTGTAGCAGCATATACAGCTGTTTCTTTAATTTTTGCGATGAGTGATGGCAGTGTGTGACAGCAGCTGTAAACTTGTGTCTCATTTTTATGTCTTCACTGCTTTTCAAGTCCGGTTTCACACAGGCAGCGAAATTTCATTGGGGAAATCAATACGCTCCTCAATGACCTCTCTTTAAAAACAACCTTCACCTGCCACTTTTCTTTTCAATTTGACTGCAGATCGACCCTGAAAAGCTCAGTATATGTACAATCTGTGTATATGTGAAATACCAGAGAAGGAAAACATGGAAAAAAATAAAAAAATAAAAAACAGGTGAGTTATAATGTGTGGAACATGGTTTTCATTGTGTGAGCAAAAAAGAAAACCAGGCTGAGAGAGTGAGAGGTGAGAAAAAAATAGACATAATGGAAGATAGAAATACAGAAAACAGATAGAGAGAAAGAAAGGATTGAGGCACAGGTGAGGCTGGAGGTCTGCTACATGACAGAGAAAGAAAATGAGGCAGAGATTCACCTTTAAGCAGAGAAGTGGAAAAAAACAAGAGTAGATTGTGGTAACATTAATGTTTATGCTTGAGGAGAAATATGCTTACTCACCTTGCCTTCATCCTTTGGGCTGTCACTCAAATGAACCACAGGTCCTGGATGAGTTTTAGTTGATCTGTAAGAAGAGGGAGAGATAAGAAACATGGGAAAGACAGCAGCAGCAATGGAGTGAAACAATACCGTACGAAAGCCTGTACGCCTTGTTCAGAGAGGACATGGAAATCATGAGTAGAGGGATTCACCTTACTTACATAGTTAGCCGTTCATGTCATAAGCACATTGCTAAGAAGTGTGATAGTATAGGAGCTATATAGAAAAATAACAAGTAATTTATTTATTTCCAGGTGGGAGCCAACCAACTCACAGTATTTATAGTATTAGCATTTATAGTCTTCTATGTGTGAATAAGTTGATACAATGCAATAAAATTCCAGTTTTCCTTTTTTGCTTTACCAAAAATCAACATTATTTCTCATGGACTCCAAACAAGTACATACTGTATATAGTACAACGTGCCTCTGTTGTGGTGCAACGACTGCAACCTGCAATATATTTCTCATTCAAGTATCTCTGTGGTGCATGAAGGAAATAGACTACACAGAGGGATCATTAAGAGCTACACAAAGAGCTACAATAAATTGCACCCAGCAGTTCTCCTACTGGTTTATAATATGCGATCTTAATCCTTGTTTATACTCAAGACCTAAACATTAACATTAGTATCCTGACCAATATTTCACCAACAAAATAAATCTAGCGGACGAATATTTTACAATTCCGACCTCAAAGAGCCACATTTTCTGTAAATATTACAAATTACACAATTCACTGCACTACCTTTGTCCACTGCACCTCAGAGCTGAGCAGCAAGATAAGGGCTTTTTCTAGTCACCAGCAAACTTGACTGTAGCAGCCGCAATCATGATATTTTAACAGAGTGGCTGAAATGTGTGCTGATCTGGGAAACGGAAGTGTGACTGACAGATTCATGTGGGTCCATTTAGTCATGCCTGCTGCCAGAAGGCGATAAAGACATGAAACCACAGCAAGGTCTCAATACATTTCTATTCAGCAGTTAAAGTAGTAATAAGCCACGGTATCAACAAACCACCTGCAATATACAACACCTGTCCAATCACTGAAGTGCTACAATGGGTGAATGCCAAGAGCTAATCTTGCTGCACCAGCCATGCAGAACAAACAATACACTTTCTGATATAACATGCATATGCACTTTTCACCCCAGACCTTTTGTTCATCAACAAACCCACACACAAACACGCACACAGACACACTGTGCCATAGAGGACACTAACTTCTTTTGAGTTTATTAGTATAAAAACAAATTATGAAGTTGTTTGAGAGGAAAAGTGCATAGCAGTTATGGGGTTCTGGATAGAGGGGGGGTGACTAAGAGCCAAGGCTTGTTATTGTGTGCGGAAGGCCTCTTCCTGCAGTCGCACTGTGGAGACAATTATGTGATCTGAGGAGAGTTGCAGACTGACTCTTGATGAAATTAGCCTTTCAGCTTACAAGGCCAGTCTTTGAAATGACACAAAGAAAATTAGAAATGTCTTAAGAAACTTACAAAAACTTAAAAAATACACTGATGAAAAGTGTTTTCAAATGTTGGGTACAGCAATATATTCTGAGAAGCTGTCAGGCTCTGAAACTTCTACATTTTATTGCAGTCTGCTAAACAGAATATTAATTAACAACAAGCTGATTGTCTTAACAATGAGAAACTGTTTCACTATAATATGTACGTTTATATGTATATTATGTTATAATATTATATATACTATATATTATATCCCCTTTTAAAGGTTGTTATGCCCCAGTCTAGGGGTGCCTAGAGCATAACAAGAATAGGCCTCCTCTTCCTCAAGTCCCAAGCAGCCACGTACAGTGATTTGGTTTTGAAGGTAAAGAAAATGATTTATTTACAACACTCTCAAAGAACATAAAAATATAACTAAGGTAGAAGGCTTCAGGGTGGATAACAAATAAAATAACAAGCAAAACGATCCTGTCTGGGAAATAGGATACTGACCTAAGAAAACAAACGACAATAGACTTACCTCCCTAACTACTTTAAACAAGGGAGAATAAGATCAACAAAACTGGCATAGATAATTTTGTTTCTTTTATTTATTTATTTATTTATTAGAAGTAATGGTCTCACAGATGAGCAAATTTGCCTGTCTAAAAGCTTTCATTAATGGTACTAGTGTCCCTGTGCTAATTAAGCAATTACGTTACCTAGTCATCTCAAAGACCAGTGCCAAAAAACATCCACTGTTAAATAAGCCTGCCTGAGGGATCTGGAAATCAGGCTAATTCCCCTACCTTTCGTCCAGTACATGCTGGAAAAGGATCTAAAATACATTGCAATGATGCAAAGGTGTATGTAATGTGCGTAAGCGTTGAGAACAAAGAAGCAAATTAAATTGTATGTTTTAAGAGGATTTTTTCTTTTTTATTGCTGTCATCCAGAGATTGACTGTCAAGGCTGTTGAGATCACAAACATAATGGCAAAGATACCTTGAGCTCCAGCAGGAACCATGGCAACAAATCACTGTTACAAAAGAGTAAATAACAACCAAATTTTCCCCTCAGGCGATCAATACCAGCTTATCTTATTTTATCTTATCTTATAATCGACAAAGAAGGGAGGTAGGGCAGGAAATAGCAAGTCAGCTGCAGAGACAATCATATAGTATCACATATAATCTCATAGCATCACATGTTCAGAAGCCTGTGATGTGCTTCTACGATATCTATAACTATCATAAAGGTAAATTAAATATCAAATGAAGTATCTGTGTAAACAAAAGTATGGTGTAGTTGTATGTCCATATATTGTTTGATAATTGCAATCTATTAAATCTAACTCTAGGTCGATAGTTTTGTACAAATCAATAAATGAGGGTACAAATATCTAATCAAAGGGATTATTTTGCTGATTAACTTAAGGGCATAGTAGAACCACTGATGTGAATTCAGGCATTCACTAAGTTCACTTAGGTATGAATGTGCAAATTGTCCTTGACAGTGAAAAAAAAGTCGCTTTTTCATTAACTAGCATTCACTTGTGTGATGTGCAAGGCCAAAAAGTGTTTTTTTTCTGTATATTTCTATATGTAAGACGTTAACAACATTATCAATGTCACCTTTGAGTCCCCTTGGCACGAAGAGTGTTTTATCATGTATTAATCATTTTTTTAAATTATCAAGTTTTCATGAAGAGTATTCCCTATAGTGTTTCCTGGTTATGTGCACTGGGAGTTTGAAAGTGTTGAATGACTGTCATGTGTATACCTTCAATGTTTTCTAATTTTCACTTTATCAACACCTTAACAGCTTTAAAAAAAAGGTTTAGCAGATGAGAATGAGAAAAGACGTGGAAGGAGTTACATATCAGATGGGCTAAAAGATATATTTATAATGATCCGATGTATAGTAAAACATCCTCAACTTATGTCATAATTTGGGATGGATTATGTGTTTGGACAAAACAGCTAGCTGACTACATGAAGCTCTTTAATTGTTTTGTAACATTTAGGTCTTAAGTCAGTGAGCTGCATCCCATGTAGAAACCTCTTCCTTAGCTCAGTGAAATATAATTTATTAAGGGAGGATAGGATCCCAGGAAGCAAACACAACTAAATACTTTTAAGACTCAATACAACAGTTGGCCAATGGATCTGTATTATCTGATCAGAAACAGTTTGTCAACTTCTTTTGGTTAACAGCTACACATTTTGCGCATATTTGTTTATCAGAAAGGATCTTCATGGTCTGTTTCATGCATATCTGCTGCATTACTGCACATTTTTTCTTCTTT
>NC_040028.1:7552668-7557294 GCF_000972845.2 Larimichthys crocea
GATAATAAAATAATAAATAATAATAATAATAATAATAATAATAATAATAATAATAATAATAATAATAATAATAATACAGTTAGAAAAAGTCAGGTTTCAGGTGTTTTTTGCCAACTTAATTATCAAGAGGGCAGATTTTGATAAGAGGTAATAATTTTTTGGCAAAGCAAATCGATGGGGGATGTGGGGGGGAAACTGGCATTTTAAAGTGCGTTGTAGTATCAGCAACGCAAAACATAAACCAGACCTCATTACATTTCTATCCAACACAATTTGCAAATCAGTCATACCTTTTTAGGAGTCAGGGATGCTGTTGCCATGTATTTCGTTGCCATGTATTTCTGGAACATGTGCTTGCATTTTAAGACTGCTTATTATAAAACAGTTGTGGCACCGGAGGGCACTGAAAAGCCATTCTTATTCTACAATGTAAATAGCAGAAATAGCCAAACAGTCAATATTGATTAGGACTGACATGATGCCAGATGTAAACACAATTTGGTTCATCACATCTATGAACGCAGCAGTGTGTGTACTGGGCTGTGTGTTTTCTCATTTCTCCTTGCATCTCATTATTTTATATCTCATTTGAGAAGAATCTCCGGAAGATGAAATGTACATTAAAATGTTGCAACCCCATTTGAATTTCAATGAGAGCCTTGCCCTTCTATTTGGGCACACTGGTCCCAGTTGAATTATTGCTATAACAGATTCTTTTACGAGAGCTTTGTATTAATTTAATTCATCTGTGAATGGCTGCCACAGGAACGCACGCACACACACACACACACACACACACACACACACACACACACACACACACACACACACACACACACGTGTAAGCGCATACCAAACACTGTATGACTCACACTGTGTTGTTTGTACACAGTAAAAATAGTGGAGAGTTCTGCTCACTCAACGTTCCACCGAGGAGAACAGAAAGTCTCCCCTCATCCCTATTCATGTTTAGAGGAAAAACCTCCCACAGTCAAACTAAAAACCCATTCGCTCTGTGTGCTGATGAGAAAGGATCCATTCTCTATAGAGTTCAACTTACCATGAACTCCACTTCAGAAAGGTGCAAAGCACCGACTATCAGAAAATAGAAAGTATACTAAGTGTATGCTCAAGCAGGACATAAAATGGAATGTAGAGAAACCTATTGTTGCTCTACCTCTTTAGTCAGCACAGTGACTATCTCCTTTGCTTTTCTGTACATGCTATATTTATCTTCTATATGATTATTAGACTCCAAAAAGTCATTTAGTATTCCCAATGCATGTCTGCCTGCCTACTCCCTCCTATACTTTATCAGTTCTAGACAGAATATGTATGCTGGGTAGAATTTATGTAGTTTTAATCACTTGGTGTGCAAAGACCCCGGGAACAGGAAAGTGGGAAGGAGTAGCCTGTGTCAGTAGGCATTCCCTCACAGATTTACCATTCCCTACAGTATGTACAATATTAGATCGCGTCATCACTGACAGGTTAGTGTTACGCATGTGTAACTTTGCAATAGGGCAAACATTCTCAGTCAGAATGTAACACTTAAACAAACAAAAAAACAGAATAATAGGAATACTTTATAGTAAGCACCCATTACCCATTAAACACACTCCTTTGTTGTATGATCGTACCCCTGTTGTTTCCAATGAAGTTAAATATTATATTTCATAAATACAGTATGTAAAAATGTTGATAACTAATTTTTTTTTAAAGAAAAACCCTTTAACTATATAATGAATATATGTAGTGATAGTTACTTGTTGATCAAGTTGATTATTGAGCAAAGTAGACTACTTATACATCAAAAAAACTTTCTTTAACAGTTTTAGTGCTGAAGAAGGTTCTTATGTTGACACTTGAAGACATTTGGAAAGTTCTCTCTGTTGACTCACACTGGTGGTGAGAAATCAACAAACCAAATATCCTGTTAAAATCGCAAACCACTGTCTCAGCCTCCAACTTAAGCAATGATTGGCAGACAGCCCTCCCACACATACACATCAGTGTTATGACTGCTCACTATAGTGTGGGCTGTCACAAGGCAACAAGATGGTTTGGTATGAGAGTGACTTGTGACTGACACTGCAGGGGGACTTGTCAGGGTAACACCAAAGAACGACGCGAGGTGGGTGCAACCAAGAGACACAAACACGCACACAATGCAATGCACTGCACCATTCATGTATTTATTGGCACTCTAAGATGTCAATCTGCAGCATATGTCGGCTTCATATTCAACACATGCAACAAAAAAGTACATTTCAACAATTGAATAAAGGCTGAGAAGTAGTATTACGCCCAAACGTGAGGCATTATATCACGTTGTGAATGCTAATGCCAGGAGGGAACATATCACAGTGAAAGATAAAGGCTGCTGATGCAATGCAATTCTTTATAGATGTCAGTGATGCACTGTCAAAATAGAAACTCATTAGGCCAGTTGTTAAAGATTTGTCAAAAATACAAAGACATCTACAGCAAAAGTCATCATGGCCTAGCTTGAATCCTGAGTCCATATGTCAGATGGTGAATGACTCAGTTGCTATAGCAACAGCACCATGACGTTCAGCATGACTGAGCAAGGTTCAAACTAACAAGTAGCGCCACGGTTGCTTTGTTTATTTAAATGTGGCTGAAAAATATTGTATAAATACACATGAGAAATGGACCCACCTTAAATTACAAAGACAAAATAATTCAAAAGCAAAACCTTATATTTTTAAGCAAAGTCTATACTGTGTGTGTGTCATATACCTAATATGAGATGTCAATAATCACCATGTAAACCAATTTTGTAATATTTATACTTGATTAATATAGTTCATGTTGTCTGTGTATGTAAATTCCTGCTGTTTGTAATGCTTGTTTATGTAATGATACAGTTTATATAAGAAGAAAAGAAAACCTTCATCTCTGATACTGATAGCACAACTTACAGTTCTATGGCCTTGTCCACATGATGAGAGTATCCGGACAGAACGAAGGACTCGATGTTGACGATGTGGTGTTTCCGCGTTCTGTCCCCACGTACAGCCATTTACTCTGAAAGGGAAGGTGGCAAAACGTGATCCTGGGAGAACAAAAGACAAAGAGAAGAGTGTTAGAACATGTACAGTCACAAAGTCCAAATGAGTGTAAATAGTTAATTCTTGCACTTTTGTAACATACACATTGATATATAGTGTTGATCAATTCTGCTTTCAGAGCTGCACATTTCAAGTGTAGTTTTCAGTTATTGTACAGCACTTATTTTTATGGATGAAACAAACAGCTGCTCTCATGCAAATACTTTGACCCCCTTTAAAATACAAACAAAATGAGACGTCAAGGCATTTTGTTGGAGTGATATGCCATGCTGTTCCTATATAAGATGTAATAAATCTAAGATATGTCCTTAATTATCAGCTATTGGGCACAATACAAACTAATCAAGGAACAAACACAGGCTCGGAGGTAGTTATGATTGAAACAATGTTTTGTACAACAGATAGTACTAAAACCTTTTTGGCTCATTCTTAATAACTCAATTCTCATCAACTTAAATCACTTTTAACTAACTTATCTTACCTAACTAACTGATACATACACTTGTTGCCCATAAAGTTGGAATATTTTGTTTTCAGACACATTCCTCTCTTTTTATTCCTATACACGTCAGATTAATTGTGGTTTAATTTTCACTGTGATATGTTGTAAGAGATGATCAATAACGTTTGAGAAGATACACTTATTTATCAAGTCAATAAATTACATGGTCACATCATTTCATGAGAAGAGGTGCAAATATTTTATCCTTATACTTTATTGGCACTAGTGCATTTAATAATCACCACATTGCACAGGAGCAGAAATCTGTTCTTTATTCTGGAATATTGTTGTCACTGGATTGCTGAAGCTATCGTCTGGGGGATCTTCTTCAATCGTCCAAAGTCTAGGTGAATTTATTAAAAAAGCATCCTGCCAGATAAAGCATAACTGACATGAAAGAAAGAAATAGTGGCAAAAATAGCTCAAACATGTGAACTGAAGCACTGATTAGTTATAACAGCTTGTCTAGACAGGAGGCATCCCAGCTGTATTTTTCAAATAATCTGCCTCATACACATTGATGGAACAGATTTAAGAATTCATCAATAAAATGTCTATATGGGCTGTATAATGGATGAAGCTCTTTAATTGTTTTGTAACATTTAGGTCTTAAGTCAGTGAGCTGCATCCCATGTAGAAACCTCTTCCTTAGCTCAGTGAAATATAATTTATTAAGGGAGAATTTCAATACTTCTTCCTTCGGACTCAGTATATAGGATCCCAGGAAGCAAACACAATTAAATACTTTTAAGACTCAATACAACAGTTGGCCAATGGAAATGAACCCTCTTGCATCTAATAGAAGAGTTTAGTGACTCCCCTGTGATTCTTCAGAGTTACCTCCCGTTATCTGGTCAGAAACAGTTTGTCAACTTCTTTTGGTTAACAGCTACACATTTTGCGCATATTTGTTTATCTCCGTGGTCTGTTTCATGCATATCTGCTGCATTACTGCACATTGTTGCTTCTTGATAATACAGACGTATATAACTTTTTGGCAAAGCAAATCGATGGGGGATGTGGTGGGGA